>NC_037675.1:104437374-104502925 GCF_003255815.1 Theropithecus gelada | reverse complement strand
CTCCCCTTCTCACCTCCACACCCATCCCCCACTGCCCCCTCACCTCCACACCCCCTCTCACTTCCACACCCACTCCCCACTCCCCCCTCACCTCCACACCCACCACACCCCCTCTCACCTCCACACCCCCTCTCACCTCCACACCCACCCCAACTTCCCCTCTCATCTCCACACCTACCCCCCACTCCCCCCTCATCTCCATACTCACCCCCCCATTCCTCCTCTCACCTCCAGACCCACCCCACCCTTTATTCCCCCCTCACCTACACCCAACACCCCCCACTCTCGGTCTCACCTCCACACCCACCCCGCACTCCCCCCTCACCTCCACACCCACTCCTCCCCTTCTCACCTCCACACCCACCCCCCACTTCCCCCTCACCTCCACGCCCACCCCCACTTCCCCCTCACTTCCACTCCCACCCCACCATCAACTCCCCGTTCACCTCCATGCCCATCCCCCACACCCCCCTCACCTCCATGCCCACCCCTCACTCCCCCCAACTCCCTGTTTCACCTCCACACCCCTCACCCTACTTGTCTTGTGCACGTGGCTGTGGAGGGACTGCCTGGCTGTGCCAAATGCAGACCTCGTTGTCTGTAACTGGCATAGTCTGGAGGCACCAGCACAGAGTGGATGAGGCTCCGGGGCTTCCCTTCGGCATTGCTAAGCCCTGAAACACCTCCCAGAGTCTTGAGGTGTTTGTTGGCCCTGCCCGTGTTTCTTACATCTGCGTGGGCGAGGGGCCCGCCCTCCACTGCAGAACATGGGGGTGGAAGGACACGGCAGGGCAGGGCGCGGGCAGGGCGTGGGAGGGCCTCGGGCCCTGTGTGTGTGTGTCTCCCAGCGGGCTGAATGTTTCTTTCTTACCAGAGATGATGAGTTTTCCGTGAGCTCAGTCCTGGCCTCAGATGTCATTCATGCTACACGCCGAGATATTCCATGTATATTCAGGGTATGAATTTTTCATTAATCTTTTTAACAAAGCACATGGTTAAAACTGATTATTCCAGGCATGTCATTGTGCTGCAGCAGCCACCAGCGCACCTCCAGTGTGACCCTCGGGTCTCGGCCTCCAGCCTGGCTCCAGGTCCTTGTGCGTCCTGTCCTGGCCAAGTAGCTGCCTGTGCCCGTCTCGGGGAGCCTCCTGGCTGGCTTCTTCCCAGACACCCTACTTCACTGAGCCTCCCTTCTGCTACATCGGAAACTCCTCTTCCACTCGTTCCACGTCCCGGCCACTGTCCTCTCAGCGTGCACTGCCAGGCAGGCGCTGTGGTGGGTTAGGCGTGAAGGTGCCGCTCCAGTGCCCCCCAGCCAATTGGAGCCAGCGTTTTTGTTGGCTCAGTGAGTCAGTCCCTCACTGAGTTAGTGTTAGACATTGTAGCATTAGGATGTTTCTAGAAGGCTGAATTGGGGAAAGAAGCCCTCTAGCCCCCTCCATTGGGAATTTTTTTATAAACACAGTAAAATTTTGGTTGACAACAAAACTAAGTCTATAAATCAGCTTTCACTAAATCACAGCTCTATTCAGAAACAACCTCCCATACACAGTACAGGAAATTGCCATCATTGTTACTGGAGTGATGGTCATTTGGTAAGGTGTGTGCTCAGAGGCTGCTCCCAGGGAGGCATGATTTGGACCAGTGTTTTTCAGATCTGCTTTTCCTGGACACATTTTCAGAATCTGCTTTTATTTATAATGATTATTCAAGAAAGCAGATTTAAAGTAGGCAGCTACTCATAGTTTTGGCAAAAGGAGAATTAACGAAAATGAGACCAGGAAGCGATCTCATGGGCTGTTTAGAACCCCGCCCCTTCCGCATCCTGCTGTGGGAGCCCCTGCAAGGCGCCCAGTGAGGTGGAGTCAGGGGTTCCCGCCTGGGAAGCACATCAGCCCCCGTTGCTCCTGGGGTGCGTGGCTCCAGCAGGGCCGTGGCAGCTGTGTGCAGCTTTGGTGTTTGATGGCTTCTCTCTTTTCTTCTGTTTCCTGTCATGAAGGTGACGGCCTCTCTCTTAGGTGCACCTTCTAAGACCAGCTCGCTGCTCATTCTGACAGAAAATGAGAATGAAAAGAGGAAGTGGGTTGGGATTCTAGAAGGACTCCAGTCCATCCTTCATAAAAACCGGCTGAGGAATCAGGTGGTGCATGTTCCCTTGGAAGCCTACGACAGCTCGCTGCCTCTCATCAAGGCCGTCCTAACAGCTGCCATCGTGGGTACGTCCCAGAGGCTGTGTCCTTTAAGTGTCGGAAGCAACAGCACTTTCAGTAGTGCTGTGGTGCCCATCTGAAAATCAGAGGAAGGTCACAGGCGGGTTGTCCATTTGGGTTTGTAGACAGTTTCTCCATGCATGTTAAGAAGCAGATGACCTGTGTGGACAGTACAGTCGGCCCTGGCTAAGCCTGGGGGTCAGCTCTAGGAGCCCCCCACATACCCAAATCCTCGCAGACTCAATCCCACAGTCAGCCGGACCTGTGGAGTCCTTATGGACAGAAAGTCACCCCCGATACTGAAGTGTCACATCCCTGGAATGCTGTATTCTCATCCACATGTGGTTGAAAAGTATCTGTGAATATTTGTGAATGAGCCTACCCACGCATTCAAACCCATATTGTTCACGGTCAGCTGTACTGACTTTGTGTATGTTACTTACCCCTCCACAGATGCAGACAGGATTGCAGTCGGCCTAGAAGAAGGGCTCTATGTCATAGAGGTCACCCGAGATGGTGAGTGAGCAGGGGGTTCCAGCCTGGGATGTCACAGGCCCAGCCTGGCCTCTGCAGACAGCACAGGGTCAGTAGCTTCTAAGGGTTAAGACAAATGCGCTTGATGAAGGCGCCAGAGGGGCCAGAGTGCCGTGGAGACCAGCATCGAGTGCATGGTGACATGGTATTCAGTTCCATGTCGCATCCATTGAGTTCTTCAAGGGGAGCACTGAGTGGGAGTGGGTGGCGGGGTCAAGGAAAGGAGGAACAGCTACAGATGTTCCACATGTGCTGAGGCTTCACTTGAGAAGCTTTAGTTTCTTTGCTTCCAATTTTGACACTTTCACTCTTCCCAGCAAGGGAGGGCAAAGGTATCCTGACATGCACCCGCTCCACAGCCGTGGGTCTAGGAGCAGAAACATCAGGAGACTGGAACTGGCCCTGGGCAGGGGACAGGGACCCTGGGGAGCATCCCCCAAGGAATCCAGTAACATTTCATGTGAGCCGTAGTCCTTTCCCGACAGACCCAGCATCTCTGCACGTGATGGCCATGGAGCGAGAAGGGTGGGGCAGCTGCTGGGTGAGGCCGTAGCCTGGCAGCTCTGTGGGGAGCTCCTGAGCAAGCGAGGGGCTTGGGTTAACCTGGGGGCCGTGTGAGCTCGGTGTCTTCAGAGGATTTGTCTCAGGGCCCCAGTGAGTTGGAGTCAGCTTTGTTCCTCATGTGCAGCGCGAGGGCTCTCTGGTTCGGGGATGAGCTGGAAGGAGGCCCAGATCACCCCAGGGCCTCGCTGCACGAAGGCCCAGGTGGAAGCACAGCCCAGCTGGAGCCCTGGTGCACTGAGGGGTGTGCACAGCAGCAGAGGCGGAGGAGCCTTCAGACTGGCCCCCGAGGCTGCCCTGAGAGCGCATTGTGGATGTGTGGGGCAGCTTCTCCGGGGGGCACTCAAGCCGCTGGCTCTGTGGGCAGGGACGGGCTCAGGGCTGGGCTCAGGCTGCGCACATAGGAAGGGAGCCCGGGGGAGGGCCCCAGGGTGTTCCAGGCAGGTCCTTAGCCAAGGCCGTCAGCCCCTGTGAGTGAGCTGCTGGCTGTCCCATTGGCCTCACGCTCTTGTCCTCCCTGCCACAGTGATCGTCCGTGCCGCTGACTGTAAGAAGGTGCACCAGATCGAGCTTGCTCCCAGAGAGAAGATCGTAATCCTCCTCTGTGGCCGGAACCACCATGTGCACCTCTATCCATGGTCATCCCTTGATGGAGCGGAAGGCAGTTTTGACATCAAGCTTCCGGAAACCAAAGGCTGCCAGCTCATGGCCACGGCCACACTCAAGAGGAACTCTGGCACCTGCCTGTTTGTGGCCGTGAAACGGCTGATCCTTTGCTATGAGATCCAGAGAACGAAGCCATTCCACAGAAAGTTCAATGAGATTGTGGCTCCCGGCAGCGTGCAGTGCCTGGCGGTGCTCAGGGACAGGCTCTGTGTGGGCTACCCCTCTGGGTTCTGCCTGCTGAGCATCCAGGGGGACGGGCAGCCTCTAAACCTGGTAAATCCCAATGACCCCTCGCTTGCGTTCCTCTCACAACAGTCTTTTGATGCCCTTTGTGCTGTGGAGCTCGAAAGCGAGGAGTACCTGCTTTGCTTCAGCCACATGGGACTGTACGTGGACCCGCAAGGCCGGAGGGCACGCGCGCAGGAGCTCATGTGGCCTGCGGCTCCTGTCGCCTGTAGTATGTATATGTTTTCTGTTGCATATCCCTGTTGCTGCTTTTCCCACCGACAGTCAGCATGTGTTCGATTTTGCTTTGGTTTGTCTTCCAGTCCCTTAGTTGAGTAGTCAGAGCATCAGGAGAGATGGGCTCCATGACAGCCCACAGCAGAGAGTGCGGTTCACATCTCACATCTCAGACCAGCAGTGGGCGGGCTCAGCAACCTCTCCCTGAGCACGTGGGGCCAGTTCTTCCAGAGGCCTCAGCAGAAGACCCCATTGGCGGGCATAGGCCCCTGGGCAGAAGGGCTCCGCGAACCGAGAACAGGGCGTGGCATTCATCACTCATTGAAAAGGCCTTCCTTGTGATAATACAGAAACTTACACAGTAGTAAAGACAAGCTTGAGGGGTTTTGGTGGCCAGAAAAAAATTCACCTCTGGTGTCTAAGTTACAGTTCCCCCTGGGAGAGCAAGTGTCTTCTGAAAGTGGTAGGAGCTGTTTTTCAAACAGTTGGGTCACTTAATTCGCTTAGTTGATGTGACTCTCTCTGTGAATGGTGGCACTGGGGGAAAGTAGGACCAGTGGACACTTCCTGACTGGCCCGCTGTCCGATTGCTTTTAAAACCTTAAACTGGGCGGGGAGCGGTGGCTCACACCTGTAATCCCAGCACCGGGTGAGGCTGAGGCAGGAGGCTCACTTGAGCTCAGGAGTTCGATACCAGCCTTGTCTCTATTAAGGAACAAAACATGGCTCACACCTGTAATCCCTTGGGAGGCCAAGGCGGGCAGATCACGAGGTCAGGAGATCGAGACCATCCTGGCTAATAGGGTGAAACCCCGTCTATACTAAAAATACAAAAAAAAAAATTAACTGGGCGTGGTGGTGCATGCCTGTAGTCCCAGCTACTCAGGAGGCTGAGGCAGGAGAATCGCTTGAACCCGGGACGCGGAGGTTGCAGTGAGCCAAGATCATGCCACTGCATTCTAGCCTGGGCAACAGAGCGAGACTCTGTCTCAGACTAACAAACTAGCCAGGCTCAGTGCCACATGCCTGTAGTCCCAGCTACTCAGGAGGCTGAGGCAGGAGAATCGCTTGAACCCGGGACGCGAAGGTTGCAGTGAGCCAAGATGGTACCACTCACTGCACTCTAGCCTGGGCAACAGAAAAAGACTCCATCTCAGACAAACAAACAAACCAACTAGCCAGGCTCAGTGCCACACGCTTATAGTCCCAGCTACTTGGGAGGCTGAAACAGGAGGATTGCTTGGGCCCAGGAGATGGAAGCTGTAGTGAGCCATGATCACACCACTACACTCTAGCCTGGGGGACGGTGTCTCTTAAAATGGAAAAAGGAAACCTTAAACCTCAGAATCCCTCTGTTTGATCTATCAGAGTAGCCTGCACCATCAAATCCACAGATCAAGAGGAGGCCGGAAGACAAGCTGGGCAGATGCGGGGGCGGGTAACAGGGCAAGAGATGGGGAATTATGTTCTCCTTCAGTTACCTGAAGCTAAACCCCTTTGTCTGCCCCATTGTCGGCCTTGCTGAGACAGCAGCATACCCAGGGCATCATGGCTAGACACCAGGCCTGTGAGGTGCATGGCCAGCCTCCACCCACAGGGGCTTACTGCAGTGTGTCCCGGCTCCATCCTGATGGCCATACCACAGCAGACGTGTGGGCAGTGGGGCCAGGCCATGGGCCTGGAATGAGGTGCAGAAAGGGGCCAGTCCCACTGCCTCAGCACCCCTCGTCCTGGAGTCTTCCCCCAACACCCTGTCCTCTTCTTGGGCAGCCAGCACAGGGTTTGAAACCACACAGAATTTACATTTTTGCAAAATGTAACGTTGAAGAGGACCCAGGTCACTTATTGCAGTGTATTTATGATCCTGGCCACACATGTCTGTCATAGACACCTAAGTTCCTGGGTTCTCCGCCTTGGTGGGTCTCCTCTCCCCCGTGGGCACAGTGCAGATGCAGATGAGTTTCAGAGCTGGTCAAAAGTAATTCTGTCACCTGTAGGATGCAGAACTGCTCATTCTGCACCCTGTGCTGAGCGCCCTGTGTAGGTAGCCTCTCCTGCTCCTCCCCATCCCTTAGGGCAGGTGTCATCAGCCCTGTTGCAGAGGAGGCAGCTGAGGGCCACAGGGGCCGCGTGCACATGAGTCACATGTAACATCTGTCAGGCTCCAGAGCCCGTGTTCTTTTCACTAGAATCTGTTTCACTAGAATCTTTTCACTGGGCATCTGTTTATCACTGAGTCAGCAAACTAGACTTCTCCGTGGTTCCTTGCAAGCGAATCCCCACGTACTTGGCAGGCAAGGGCCTTCCCAGAAGCCCCTGTGTGGAGAGTGGTTCCCTGAAGGGCAGTTTCTGGGGCTGCTTTTGACGTGGTTCTCAGAGGCCTCACAGGTTCATCTGAAATGCTCCTTCAGAGGCAGTTTGGTGACCAGGCCAGTATCTTTTGTCTTTTTTGCAAACCCTGTTTGATTTTCCTTTTTGTATTCAGAAGAAAAGGCCTGATCTTCTAGCCTGTTTGGAATCTGTGATAGAAACAGAGCAGAAGGCTTTTAAAATGCATCTTCAGGCAGTGAGGTGTGTCATGATGCAGGATTAACCTTAAACTCTGGAGGCAGCAGAGCCAGGAACGAGCACTGAGCTGGAGCTCTCCTGCATTTGGGGCTTGCCGCCTCCCAGCTCTGCGTTTCTGCAAGCTGAGGGCCAGAAGCCAAGCCACACTGAGGGGCTGTGGGGATAGTGAGAGTGCCACCCACGCAGAGGGACCGAGCGGTGGACGCGCACCGCTCCTCCATCGCATGGCACAGCTGTGTTGTTACTCTTCTACACATGGAGAAAGCCCCTTAAACTCCAAATGGCCAAGGGCTCCGCAGTTCTTGGTCTCACATCCTTGGCGCCTTGGGTGAAGTTGCTTCTGTAAGCCGACAGATGAGCAGGTGAGGAGCACAGCGCGGACCCCAGAGCTCCCTGCAGGACGCCATTACCCCACTTGTATATGCCTTCAGACCAGGCTGCAGAGGGGCCTCCCACGCTGCCGTAGCACAGGTTCCCAGGGGTCTAGGGTCGTTCGTGTGGAGGGTAGACAGGAAGGGTTGTTGCTCAGAGGTCAGCAGTGGTTTCTGTGTGGGTTTAAATACCTACCTGGAAGCCTGACTTGCCATCTCCCATGGAACAATTAGCCTCACCATACTGAACAGTCGTCCGCTACCTGAATTTCCAGTGTGTTGAGCCTGAATTTGCTTTCAGGATAATCACATCTCATGAGAGCTAAATGAAAAACCAGACTTCTAAAAGTTACCTTCAACATGTGTACTATAGTATTCAAAATATTAGTTACAGAGCGATGGTGGAGCATTTAAACATTCAATTGTGTTTGTTTAAACTTTGAAATGAAGATGAATTCCAGAGTGGGAGCGTGAAGTCTTTGGTGACGTGAACCAGCTGAGGCAGTGCTGCTGCCTCTGCACTTGTTCAAGTGCCAAGGCATGGCCTCCGGCCCAAGGGCAGGTGAGTTCCCGAGCCACTGTGGCTCACCCCGCCCTGCTCCGTCTGCGCTAGGTTGCAGCCCCACCCACGTCACGGTGTACAGCGAGTATGGCGTGGACGTCTTTGATGTGCGCACCATGGAGTGGGTGCAGACCATCGGCCTGCGCAGGGTAAGGAGGTCTGGGCGCCGTCTGGTGCGGGCGGGCTTCTCCCGGTGCAGTCTGTGCGTGGCCGCACTTACACTGTCCCTCCCTGGTTTCCAATCCAGATCAGGCCCCTGAACTCTGAGGGCACCCTGAACCTCCTCAACTGTGAGCCTCCACGCTTGATCTACTTCAAGAGCAAGTTCTCGGGTGAGCCTTCCTCTGCACTAGGAGTGGAGGGAAGGGAAGTCGGAGGGGCGTGTGTCCCTGGCGCCGCAGCACCGTCACCGCGCGCTCTGCTTCCGCAGGAGCGGTTCTCAACGTGCCGGACACCTCCGACAACAGCAAGAAGCAGATGCTGCGCACCAGGAGCAAAAGGCGGTTCGTCTTCAAGGTCCCGGAGGAAGAGAGACTGCAGCAGAGGCGGTAGGAGCGGGGTCTCACGGGGCAGCCGGGCCTCGCTCTAGGGAGGGGCCAAGAGGATTCTCACATGTCCGTGAATCTCAAAAGTGTTTCCTTTCCCCAGAGAGATGCTTAGAGACCCAGAATTGAGATCCAAAATGATATCCAACCCAACCAACTTCAACCACGTGGCTCACATGGGCCCAGGCGACGGCATGCAGGTGCTCATGGACCTGCCTCTGGTGCGTGCACGGCGGGGATGGGGCGGGCAGGGCATTCCATCCTCCTCCCCGCTCGGGCAGCCGTGTTGGCTGAGGCCGTCCCAAAGGCAGGGCCCGCGAGGCTGGCACTGTGCTCTGACCCGGCGCACCTGTCACACAAGCGCGTCTCCACTGAAGCTCTGTTCACAAGCACTTTCCCTGTCACGAGGCCTTGTGTGCAGGCCTCGGGCCGCCCCGGGCAGCGATGCTGCAGATACTTGTCAGAGTCCGCCACGTTTCGGCCTGTGACGGCTTCCTAAGGACGTTTGCCATCAGGCGGTGATTTCTCAGTAACACCCTCATACCAACAGATGGTATACTTTCTGTTTTTTACTTGAGAAGTATGTTTTTGGCCGGGCACAGTGGCTCACGCCTGTAATCCCAGCACTTTGGGAGGCCGAGGCAGGCAGATCACGAGGTCGGGAGATCCAGACCATCCTGGCTAACACGGTGAAACCCCGTCTCTACTAAACATACAGGAAGAAACTAGCCGGGCGCGGTGGCGGGCTCCTGTGGTCCCAGCTACTCAGGAGGCTGAGGCAGGAGAATGGCGTGAACCCGGGAGGCGGAGCTTGCAGTGAGTGGATCGCGCCACTGCACTCCAGCCTGGGCCACAGAGTAAGACTCCGTCTCAAAAAAAAAAAAAAAAAAGAAGTATGTTTTTTAGGCCTGGTGTGGTGGCTCATGCCTCTAATTCCCGCACTTTGGGAGGCCACGGCAAGTGGTTCACCTGAGGTCAGGAGTTTGAGACCAGCTTGGCCAACATGGAGAAGCCCTGTCTCTACTAAAAATTAGCCAGGTGTGGTGGCAGGCACCTGTAATCCCACCTGCTCAGGAGGCTGAGGCAGGAGAATTGCTTGAACCCATGAGGCAGAGGTTGCAGTGAGCCAAGATCGTGTCATTGCACTCCAGCCTGGGGGACAGAGCAAGACTCAATCTCAAACAAAAAAAGTACACTTTTTATAGGATTTGATCTGGCCTAACGTTGCTATTGCCAGTTCTTAGTTTCAGACTGTCCAGAGCCCTTGTCCAGTCCAGTCCAGAGAGCCCTCTTGGCCTCCATTTTGCTCATCAAGGTCACGAGGCCGCAGCCACCGTAGGTCACACACACTTCACAGCCGGCCCCACCGGGTGTCAACCAAGCATGCTCATGTGTTGCTGTCTCTGCCCAGAGTGCTGTGCCCCCCTCCCAGGAGGAAAGGCCGGGCCCCGCTCCCACCAACCTGGCTCGCCAGCCTCCATCCCGGAACAAGCCCTACATCTCGTGGCCCTCATCAGGTACGGAGGAAGTGTGGCCACTGCAGCCCTCGGGGAGGTGGAGGCTAGGGGGTGCTGGAATGGGGAGACTGCAGACTTTTGATTCTGTCCTTGACTTTCTCCGTAAGAGGAAAGCTGTCCTTGTTCTGTAGGTGGATCGGAGCCTGGCGTGACCGTGCCTCTGAGAAGTATGTCCGATCCAGACCAGGACTTTGACAAAGAGGTGAGAGTTGCCCAGGTTCAGTACTGAGGCTGTGAGCCACCACTGCAGGAGGCAAAGCAGCCCAAAGATCTGGGGCCCTGGGTGGTGTCACAGCCCTTCCAGAGCACCCCACTTGCGGTGGGAGGGTGATGGGAGGGGCAGGGGTGGCTGTCCCCTCCTCCAGGAGGCCCGTGCAGCAGTCTCTTGGTCAGACCCCGAGCTCTTTTGGGAACACTGACAGGGGACGGTGCTGTCACACTGCCCCACAAGGAATGGAAACTTTCCTGCCAACCTGCCTCCTTCCTCTGGACTCATCTGTTGTTTAATGTACTTCAGTGCGATACACCAGCAGTCGCTGTGGTCTGGGCTGACTTTCCACATTGGTCTGTCTGCTGCCCCTCAGCTGGGATGGCGCTCGGTGTCAAAGAGTGTGGGGACCGCCTCCAGGACAAGCCCCACTCTGGCTGGCGGCATTCTTGTGTGCAGCTTGGCCACACTGCTCTGGCCTCAGTTTCCCCTGTGTGGAATGGGGGTGAGAATGCAGTCGAGGGAGGCAGGGAGCTGCAGTGCTGAGGGCTGAGGGCTGAGGAGTGAGCTGAGGGCTTAGCCCCCGGCGCCATCCTTGGAGGGAGGGAGGGAGGGATGCAGGCAAAGGGGCCATGTCCATCACTCCACCACACATCTAAGCCCCAGCACTGAGATGTTTTAACGTTGGCTGCCGAATGAACAGGCAGATGCCTTGCACATGTTGCTGGTTCTGCCAAGGTTGGCGTCTCTTCCTCTGGAAGTCCTTTGTCTTTTGGGTCCTTTGTCCATCCTACTCTTCCACCCTTTACTCTGCAGCAGGCCCCCAGCCTGTCTTTGTCTGGTGGGACAGTCACATTTTTGTAGCAAGCACTGCTGTTACTTTACGGAATGCTCCTGAGTTTGAGTTTGTCCGCTGTTTCCTGCTCATGAGATCCGAAGTGTGTCTTAGGCTGTCACACTGTACAGAGGAGATGCTGTCCCTCTTAGGGTACTGTGTCCTGAGGCAGCCAGTGCCTGTCTCACCTGCATGACCTTGTTTGTTCTTTTGAATTTAAGTGAAATTCACAAAACAACTTTGTTTTGTTTTTTTTTTGTTGTTGTTGTTATTGTTGTTGTTTTGAGATGGAGTCTGGCTCTGTCGTCCAGGCTGGAGTGCAGTGGCCGGATCTCAGCTCACTGCAAGCTCCGCCTCCCAGGTTCACGCCATTCTCCTGCCTCAGCCTCCCGAGTAGCTGGGACTACAGGCGCCCGCCACCTCGCCCGGCTAGTTTTTGTATTTTTTAGTAGAGACGGGGTTTCACCGTGTTAGCCAGGATGGTCTCGATCTCCTGACCTCGTGATTCGCCCATCTCGGCCTCCCAAAGTGCTGGGATTACAGGCTTGAGCCACTGCGCCCGGCCAACAACTTTGTTTTTTTTATTTTCGTAATAATACACAGGCAGGGTCTCACTTTGTTGCCCAGGCTGGTCTCCCAACTCCGGGGCTCAAGCTGTCCTCCTACCTCGGCCTCCCAAAGTGCTCAGATTACAGGCGTGAGCCAGCACACTGGGCCCAAAATAACTCCTTTAAAGTGAATAACTCAGTGACATTTAGTACATCCACAGAGATGCACAGTGACCACCTTTCTCATTCAGAAACATTTCCACTCTAGCTGGGCGCCATGGTTCACGCCTGTAGTGCCAGCTACTAGTGAAGCTGAGGTGGAAGGATCGCCTGAGGCATTCAGGGCCAGCCTGGGCAGTGTAGTGAGATCTTGTCTCTAAAACATAATAAAAAAGACATTTTCATCATTTCAAAATAAACCCCCTGCCCTTTAAGCACTCTCTCCCCGTCCCTCTCTCCCGTCAGCACCGGGGCTGCCAGTCGTGTTCTGTGATTTCGCCATTCTGGACATTTCGTAGAAATGCAATGCCCGGCCTTTCTTACAGAAATGTGTTTTGACCTTTTGTGCCTAGCTTTCGCTTGGCATGCTGTTTTTGTGGCTCACCCCCGTTGTAGCAGGTATCAGTGTTGGCATTTCTGTTGCAAACTAATACTCTCTTGTATGGGTAGACCACAGTTTGTTTTCCCATTCTTCACCTGATGCACATTTGGGCTGTTTCTGTCCTTCACCTGTTGTGAGTGGTGCTGCTGTGAACACGAGTGTGCACATATGTGTTTGAGTGCCTGTTTTCACATTCGGGTTCACACCTGTGAGTGGGATTGCTGGATTTATGTGGTAATTCTATGTTTAACTTTTTGAAGAACCACCAAATTGTTTCTTGCAGCAGTTTACCATTTTAGATTTCCACCAGCAGTGTGAGCGTTCTCATGTCTCCACATCCTCACCAATACTTGTTCTTATTTGTCTTCTTTTTAATAGTCATTCTAGTGGCTTTGAAGTAGTACCTGATTGTGGTTTTGATTTGCATTCCCTAAAGGCTTATGTTGAACATCTTTTCATGTGCTTGTTGGCCATTTCCATGCCTTCTTTAGAGAAATGTCTACTGAAGGCCTTTGCCCATTTTTGAAGTGGGTGGTTTGTCCTTTTGTGGCTGGGTCGTAGGAGCTCCTGGTGTGTTCTGAATACCAGTCTCTTGTGAGAGATGTCATGTGCAGGCGTCTTCTCTTGTTCTATAGGTTGTCATTTACGTTCCTCATCATTAATGCCTTTTTTTTTTTTTTTTTTTTTGAGACAGAGTCTCGCTCTGTTGCCTAGACTGGAGTGCAGTGGCGCCATCTTGGCTCACTGCAACCTCCGTCTCCTGGGTTCAAGTGATTCTCATGCCTCAGCCTCCCAAGTAGCTGGGATCACAGGTGCCTGCCCCCATACCTGGCTGATTTTTGTATTTTTAGTGGAGGTGGGGTTTCACCATGTTGGCCAGGCTGGTCTCAAACTCCTGACCTCAAATGATCCACCCACTTTGGCCTCCCAGAGTGCTGGGATTACAGGTGTGAGCCACTGTACCCAGCCTAGTACAGCCATCTTAACAATATTTTTACTCCATGAACATGGCGTGTGTTCCATTTATGTAAGCTATTTTTTTCAGCAATGTTTTGTAATTTACAGTGTACAGATTTTTCACTTCTCTGGTTAAAGTATTCCTAGCTATTCTTTTGGATGCTATTGTACATTGAATTTTTTTTTTTCAGTTTCCTTTTCAATGTGTTCATTTCTGGTGTATAGAGATACAACTGACTTGTATGTGTTGATCTTATACCCTATAACTTTGCTGAATATGTTAGTTTTTTGTGAATTCTTTTCTTTGGGATTTTCTATGTGTATAATCATGTCATCTGCAAACAGAGATAGTTTTACTTCCTTTCTAACTTGGCATCCTTTTTCTTTCTTTTTCTTCCCTGATTGCTCTGGCTAGAACCTCTGGTCACATGTTGAATAGCAGTGGTGAAAGCAGGCATCCTTGTCTTATTGCTGATCTTTTGTTTGTTTGTTTGTTTGAGACGGAGTCTCACTCTGTCGCCCAGGCTGGAGTGCAGTCATGTAATCTCGGTTCACTGCAAGCTCTGCCTTGTGGGTTCACGCCATTATCCTGCCTTAGCCTCCCAAGTAGCTGGGACTACAGGTGCCTTCCACCACGCCTGGCTAATTTTTTTTTTTTTTTTTTGTATTTTTAGTAGAGACAGGGTTTCACTGTGTTAGGATGGTCTTGATCTCCCGACCCCGTGATCTGCCCATCTCAGCCTCCCAAAGTGCTGGGATTACAGGTGTGAGCCACCACACCCAGCCCGTTGCTGATCTTAGGGGATAAATTTGTCTGTCACCATTGAGTATGGTTAGCTGTTTTATTTTGTTGAGGAAGTTCCCCTCTATTCCTAGTGCTTTTCTCAGGAAAGAGTGTCGTGTTTGTGACTTTGACTGCTTGGTTGCAGGTGCACGCCACTGCGCCCAGCTGATTTTTGTTTGTTTGTTTGAGATGGAGTCTCGCTCTGTCACCCAGGCTGGAGTGCAGTGGTGCGATCTTGGCTCACTGCAAGCTCCGCCTCCCAGGTTCACACCATTCTCCTGCCTCAGCCTCCCCAACAGCTGGGACTACAGGTGCATGCCACCACGCCCGGCTAATGTTTTGTATTTTTGGTAGAAACGGGGTTTCACCGTGTTAACCAGGATGGTCTCAATCTCCTGACCTTGTGATCTACCCGCCTCAGCCCCCCAAAGTGCTGGGATTACAGGCGTAAGCCACAGCACACGGCCTGATTTTTGTATTTTCAGTAGAGATGGGGTTTTACCATGTTGGCAAGGCTGGTCTCAAACTCCTGACCTCAAGTGCAGTCCACGCACCTTGGCCTCCCAAAGTGCTGGGATTACAGGTGGGAGCCACCGCATCCAGCCACATCTGGTTTCTTCACTAGAGTTGCTGTCTTTTGTAATGATAATTACCATGTTATTTTTGAGTGGGGTTAGACATCAATTTGTGACTCTCACCAGCAAGCCTAAGGCCCCACGAATCGCTGGTGTAGAGTGTGTGTGTTCTCATAACACGAAAGGAGAAGCAGTTGCCACAGCTGTCCCTGAGCGAACATTTGCATCCAGCTGGGCACGCGAGCCTCCCAGCCTAGGGCAGCGGTGTTCACCTGCCCTCTTCCTGTTCACAGCCTGATTCGGACTCCACCAAACACTCAACTCCATCGAACAGCTCCAACCCCAGCGGCCCACCGAGCCCCAACTCCCCCCACAGGAGCCAGCTCCCCCTTGAAGGCCTGGAGCAGCCGGCTTGTGACACCTGAAGCCGCCAGCTCGCCGCAGGGGCCCGGGAGCTGGGGATGGCCTCCAGCATCAGTGCCAAGACTGAGCAGGCCCTCCAGTGTTGTCCAAGGAAATGTAGAATCACTTTGTAGATATGGAGATGAAGAAGACAAATCTTTATTATAATATTGATCCGTTTTATGCCGCATTGTTCGTGGCAGTAGACCCCATCTGTTCGTCTGCACAGCTATGAGGCGACACTGTTCTGTCTGCACATGAAGGACCCCCATACAGCCTCTCTCCCACCCCTGACAACCCGAGAAGGCGTGTGGGGCCCTGCCAACGCCACTTCCTCAGCAGAAACCCGTCATGATGCGGCTGCTTCGGAAGCAGACGTCTGGGGACACAGCCTCAGTACCCAGTCTTTTCCCTAGTTCCTGAAACTTCCCTAGGACCTTAGGAGAATAGTAGGAGGTCATATAGCATTCCCAGTGTCACTAGAATTTTGAAGACAGAGGAAAGTGGAGGTGAGTTTGTGGCCTTTTTTTCACTTAGCCATTGCAGTCAGCTGCAGAAGTCCTGTGACCACCTAGTCATGGCCAGAGGCCCGGGACCAGTGACACCCTGCGTCCCGGTGTGCATTCAGTTCATTCTGGGTCGCAGCCATGAAGTGTCACCAGTATCTCCTACTGTGAAGTCAGCTGTGCTCTCTGCTTTCCACTCGCTTCCACGGCTTCCGCCTCCTGCCATAAAACCAGCGAGTGTCGTGGTGCAGGCAGGCCCTGTGGCCTGCTGGGCTGAGAGGAGTCAGAGCCCCAGGGCGCCATGAAGCAGCCACTGGAACACCCCCCGCCGCCCCCCACCCACCAGTCCTGCCCCTGCATGGAGCCCCTGTGGTTAGTAGCCCGTATGATCACATAGACCCACCCAACACACTCCTGCACACTGGCCCCGGCCCACGGCGCGGCAATGCCCTGCGCGTGGATTTCACCTCACCCTTCTTCGTACCAGATGTTGAGTGACCAGCTCTGTGGCCCTGTGTCGTCAGAGGCTTGTGATTAACTGTGGCGGCAGACACAGCTTGTCCACAGCTTGGGCCAGGCTTCCCCTGTCCTCCCACCGGTCGGCTGCTTGGCAAGGCTGTTCAGGACGTGCACTTCTCCAAGTCAGCACTGAGTGGCCCAGCACCGCCTAGCCCTGCCACCCCACTGCCCTCCTGGGCCTTCTGCTGGATGGGCACCTGGAGGGTTCTGGTTTTTACTTTTTTAATGTAAGTCTGAGTCTTTGTAATTATTGAACCGTGAGAACATTTTTGAACAATTTACCTGTCAATAAAGCAGAAGACGGCAGTTTTAAAGTTCCCAGTGGTCCGTCTGGATGTGATAACCTGTCACTCGTGTGTCTGGGCCCCAGTAGTGTCTGAACTCCAAAAGGCAGTGAAGGAGCCACGTTGCCAGCAGAAGCTTTTCTGGGTAACTCACTCGGAGGTCACACAAAAGGTTGCTGTTGGGGTATTCAGTCTGAGCAGAGGGCATCCTTGGGGCAGGAGTGAAGGGTGGGAGGAAGGCAGCGTGCCTGTGAGCCCCAGCCAGGCAGCGCCAGGGCCCCAGGAGGGAGCTGCCCGGGAGGGTCTTCATGTCCACACCCATACACACTAACCCCGCCAGCAGCCCCAAGGGACAGGATGGGGCAGGCCAGAGGCCCCAGGAAGAGGCAGGAGCTCTCAGGGAGGCCTGGGTCCGGGTGAGTGGTCCCTGGTTGAGAGGATGCTCGGAGTCAGTTTCCCGAGTTATGCAGGCAGTTGGCTTTTATTTGCCACTCACTGAGACCTAGTTGTCTTGGTAGGATAAGGACAGTGCCGGCCCCTGCAGAAGAGTGCGGACTGGGAAGGAGACTGCAAGCCAAGGCAGGCAGCCCAGCACCCAGCGGGGGCACTTGGGACCTTGCAGCTGTGTGCCAGGTAGCATGGCCTGGGCTGCTGCAGCAGCGAGCAGCTCCCCTGGAAGCCCAGAGCATCTCTCCTTCCAGAGTCCACACCAGGGGCAGGTCCCTGCCAGCACAGTCGCATCTGTGAGTGGGGTGAGCAGCGGGTGGCAGGTGATGTCCGGTTAGCTCAGGCTTGCTCTCCAATTTGCACCTGACACTGAAGAAAATTGTGGCTGAAAAGTGCCTGTGGGAGTGTCGGCCACTTTTTAAAATGCAAGATGGTAGCTGTTGGAGCACACACATGAACTGTGGTGGTCACTCAACAGTACACTGCAGAGCACCCAGAGTGACTCATTCCAACCACAACACAGACGCGCCTGGCAGCATGGCGCCCTGATCTGGGTTACAGCACGTGTCCTAGTGGCTAAGCTGGGCCCCTGGGCAGAAGATTCCGCGTGGGGGCCAGGCCCCGACTGGGGATGCCGGTGACATCTCCAGCCCCGGATACTGGTTTCACAGAAGTGGTCACTGTGCCACAGTTGCAGCTGCACACACAGGGTCAGGCCCTTGTCTGTCAGTGCAGTGGTACACGCTTGCACATGGGTGACCCCATATGATCTGCCTTCACAGTGTGACGCATCCAGCAGCTTGGTGCCAGGAGGGGTGCCCACCCCTTTCCCGTCCGCCCCACCAGGCATAGGCTTTGGCTCCCTCCACCCCTTGCCTCTCTCCCACTCCTCTCTCCAGTTCCTCACCCTCCCTCCAGCTCCTCACCCTCCCTCCACCGGAAGGTAGGGGAAGACCCCCTCATAGTCCTGGGTTCACCTTCACAGACCCCAGCCTCTGGCCACCCAGGTGGTGACCAGTGCTGCCTCCAGCAGTAGCCAGCTAGACCCCTCCCATGTCCCCCAGTGCGACTAGGGTGCAAGACTGGGCTCCCAGTCCTCATGGGCGGGGCCAGGGGTGGCATGTCCAGGCTGAAGCAGGTGCAGGAAACACCTTTATTGAGTAAGGCCACCCTGTCCTTGGCTTCCGGAGGAGGGGGTAAGGAAGGGGAGGTTTGGGGGCTGGACGAGGGGGTGGCTAGCCCCCAGATCAACTGGGGTCGGGGAGGTTCTGGGGCCAGAGGGGGTGGGGAGCCCCAAGGTTGACTGTCAGGCGGCCACTCAGGCCTCGGCCTCAGCCCCGACGAACAGCGGGTTGACGAAGTAACTGTGGCTCGTGCTGTCTGCGGCAGCCTTCGGAACCAGGCTGAGCGGCTGGGGCAGGGGCTGCGGGGTGACAGGGTCAGACGGCGTTCAGGGTCCTGGCCCCAGGGAGGCCCCAGTCCACCCTCCAGCCCTCTCACCAGCTCCTCGGAGGCCTTCATGTCGAACACCGGGTTGTGGAATCCGAGGGGTGCCCCGGCCGGGGCCGCCTCCTGGCGCCTCCACCTGAGTGCGTATTAGGCAGGTAGCGTGAGCCCCTCGGGGCAACCCCCAGCCCCACCCCGCCACCCCGCCCCGGGTACCTGAGCCTCCCCGCGCGGCGCAGCAGCGGCGGCGCCAGCAGCAGGACCAGCAGTGCCAGCAGCAGCGCAGCCGCCACGCCTCCCGCCAGCCCAGCCGCGGAACTGTCCCAGACATGTGCGCCCGACTCCCGCATGGTCGCCTCCAGGACGCCGAGGGCCTCGCCTGCGACGGAGGGGTCGGCTCAGTCTTCCCCGCGGCGGGGCGAGGAGCGGCAGGGAGGGACCAGGCGGGCGCGGTTACCGTGCTTGGCGACGTCCGCCAGGAGGGCCCGGGCCAGCTGCCCGGCGCCGCCCGTCTCGGGCACGGTCTCCACCAGCACCACCTGGATCTCCGTATCGGCCTCGCGGAGCAGAGGCGAGCGTGGCACCTTGGATACGGCCACCTGCAGCCCCTGGTACTGAGGCTGGGGAGGGGGACGGGGTTGGTTTGACTCAGCCCCCCGCCCTCCCCGAGCCTATGGGGACGCTAAGGGCAGAGGCAGATAGTGGGCAGGTGGGCGGCCGCAGGGGCCCTGCAGAAGGGGCGTCCTAGGCGGAGGCGGTAGGGCTGGGGTCGGGACTCCCCTCAGCTGCCCGCGCGGCCCCATTACCAGGCCCAGGAAGGTGTCCAGTATCCTCGCCCGGTACCGCTCCAGGTCAAATGCGGGACCGTGGGTCAGCAACACAAGAGCTCCTGCAGCGGGAGGGCAGGGGTCAGCGCCGTGGATCTGGACCCGGCAGGAAACTGAGGCGGGGGCGAACCAGGTCCTCCAGGCCTTCCCAGCAAGCAGGGCCCAGCGGGGGCGCTCACCACAGAGGTCACAGCACTGCCCCTGGGGTCGGAGGGCGCCATGGCAGGCGGCCTGGGGGCAGTGGCCGCCCAGGGACTGGAGCAGATCCGCGCAGATCCACGGTTGTGCCTGGTGCGAGGGGCAGTGGTCAGCGCGGAGGGCCAGAGCGGACCGCAGCGAGAAGGGCGATGCGCCGGAGAGGCAAGCCGGCGAGAGACCGCGGGAGCGCGGCGGCCCTGTCCCGGGCACAGTCCCGACCCTCGCGCGGCCCCCGAGACTCCACTGCGGCCTCGCTCACCTCCGCGTTGCCGCAGACGCAGCCCGACGGGTCAGCGCAGTCCTCGGGGCCCACGCTCAGAGCGCCCGGCCCGTGGAAGCGTAGGCGGCCCGCGCGGGACGCCAGGAAAGCAGCCAGGTCCTCGTCGCGCGTGAACGTCTGCGGGCAGCCGGGTCCCCACCGGAGCCAGCCCCAGGAAGAGACATCACCTGAGTGCTCAGACCCAACGTGTGCAGACCAGCGGGGCGGGGGCGGCGGGCCGAGGCGGGGAGAGGGGACCCGAGCCTCCCTCCCCGCAGTGCTCACCCGGCCCAGAGCCGAGATGCTGCGGACACGCACGGGGCCAGCGCCAGGGCCGAGCCCCACGCGGAAGGAGGCACTGGGGGGAAAGACGACGTCGTCGTGGCGGCAGGGCACGCGCTCGGCGTCCACGAAGAAGAGACCAGGTGCCTCGTTCTCGGAGCGCCACAGGTGCGGGTCATGCCAGGAGAAGCGGTCAGAGTCGCGGAAGACCGCAGGGTCGCCTGAGCGGGGGCGCATCCCTGAGCTCCACGGAACAAGCTCCGCACCACACCACGCCACGCCTCTGAGCACGACCTCCCAAGCCCCGCTTCGGGACACTTCCGCCATTCCCTAAACCCCGCCCCGGGAGAGACGCCCTCCCTCCAGTCCTCGCCCCCTCCACAAGCCTTCCCTCGATGCGCCTTCCCCCAGTCCCCGCCCCGGACGCGCCTTCCCTCCAGTCCCCGCCCCCGGACGCACCTCCCTCCAGTCCACGCCCCTAGGCCCGCCTTCCCTCCAATCCCCGCCCCGGACGCGCCCTCCCTCCAGTCCCCGCCCCCGGATGCACCACCCTCCAGTCCCCGCCCCGGACACGCCTTCCCTCCAGTCCCCGCCCCCGGACGCGCCTTCCCTCCAGTCCCCGCCCTGGATACGCCCTCTCCCAGTTTCCTCCCCTGAACACGCCCTTCCAGAGCCCCGCCCCTGCCCGACTGCCTCACCCGCGCCGCAGTCCGGGTGCGAGCCCACGTCTGAGACGCCGAATCCGGCTCCTGAAGCCAAGACGAGTTCCCCATCCAGCGGCAGGAGCTGCAAAAGGCACTGGCTAAGGCGGTGCCATGCGGGGGTCCGGGCCTGCTCCGCGCCCACCCCGCCCCCAGTCCCCTGGGACGAGAAGCGAGCCCCTGTCCACGGAAGGGGCCCGGGCGAGCTCAGGCCCGGGATCCTCGGCCTGGCTGAGGCTGCCAGAGGAGGAGGATCTGGCCTGGGAAAGATGGGGCCGCGTGTGCAAGTCCCCGAGGCGGGCACAGCCCAGTGTCCTGTACCTGAGCTGGAGGTCTCAGGCCAGGGGCAGAGCCCCAGCCCGGGAGCGAGACGGAGCCGTGGGTAGTCTGGGGCAGAGGTGACTCTGGCCAAGGCCTGTCGCCTCCCCCGTAGCCCCCTGAGAACGTGCACAGGCCCAGGGCTCCCAGGTTCAAACGTTGCTCGGCCCCTGGGGAGTCTGGTGTGTGAGGGAGGGAGGGAGGGAAGGAGGGGAGGGAGGGAGAGGCTGCATCTGGGGGCCAGGGGTGCAGGAGGAGGCAGGGAGTGTAGCGGGGCAGTGGAGTTGCCCCTGCTGTTTCTTAGGCCTGGTGTGGGCCATGCAGCTCCCTCACCACAGAAGTGGGGCCACAGTCCAGGCCTCAGGTGTCAGCAGAAATATGGGGGTCTGACCGGCCGCCCCTCCCTCCCCATCTCCTCCAAGTGCCAGGACCTCGGCTTCCTGCCTTCTTGCTTCTGCGCTTCTCTCTCAGGGGCTGAGGATGAGCGCTGGGCCAGAGCAACCCTTGGTGCCAGGTTATGAGGGGCTCAGCACAACAGGGCATGCCCACCCAGGGCAGGGCCCACTCTTTGGCCCTTCCAGGAGCACTGCACCTGAGCAAGAGGCCAACACCCCCAGCGGCGTGAGGTCACACTTCAGTTCCGTGCACACCTGAGGGTGCGGCTCTGCCAGCAGGGTGGGCAAGTCCACCCGCAGATGCAGAGGCGGAGCCATAGGCACAGGAATGTGTCACAGCACAAAGCGCCTCAGGAACAGGGAGGGGTTCCCAGGAGGAAGCATACCAAGAACACCTTTTCTTAAAGAACGAAGGGGAAAAATACAAACGTAAAAATCCTAATAGTTGAACAGACAAGCATAGTAGGTAAGGCCAGGAGTTTGAGATCAGCCTGGTGAGGAACATAGTGCAACTCTGTCTCTACAAAAAATTTACAAATAAAAAGAGGATATAATTTTTAAATATAGGGCAACATTCATAACAGAAACAAACTTAAGGCCAGGAGCCGTGGCTCATGTCTGTAATCCCAACACTTTGGAAGGCCAAAGAGGGCATATCACTCCAGCCCAGGAGTTTAAGACCAGCCTGGCCAACATAGTGAGACCCCATCTCTACAAAAACTACAAAAATTAGCCGGGCGTGATGGCACAAGCCTGTAGTCCCGGCTACTCGGGAGGCTGAGGTGAGAGGATTGTTTGAGCCCCGGGAGGTCAAGGCTGCAGTGAGCCGTGATCCTGCCACTGCACTCCAGCCTGGGCAACAGAGTGAGACCCTGTCTCAAAAAACCAAACTTAACAAAGTATTGATGAATTAACCAGTACAATACAAGACCTCTACAGGCAACACTTTAAGATGCTAATGAGTTCATGGATGACCTGAAATATTTGGAGAGGTCATCCATGCTCTTGAATGGATGGCTTGACAGCATAAGGCTGTTATTTATCCCAATCAAAATTCCTATAGTCTCAGCTATTCGGGAGGCTGAGGCAGGAGAATCACTTGAACCCGGGAGGCAGAGGTTGCAGTGAGCAGAGATAGTGCCACTGCACTCCAGCCTGGGCGACAGAGCAAGACTCCATCTAAAAAAAAAAAAAAAAAATCCAGGGTTTGTTTTTTGTTTTTTGGTTTTTGTGTGTGTGTGTGTGGTGGTGGTGGTAGTTGGTACCTGGCAAACCTATTCTACAATTTATCTGCAACAATGAGATCCACAAAGAACCTTGGAGCAGGAGTGAAGGGGATGGATATTAAGCCATCCCGCAGAGCCACAGTGTGGATAGTGTAGGGTCGGCAAAGCGGCCTGTGGACTTGAAGACAGGGCTCAGAGAGACCCACAATGCCCAGGCACACGCTGGATTCCAGCAATGCTGGAAGAAAAGGGCAAGGCGGAGGACGTTGGCAGCTGGGCTCACTCTAAGGAGAGAAACAGAGCAGGACCCCTTGCTGGTGCACATGCCCCATAGGTACGCAGTCGATTACCATTGTGACTGAGGAGCACACGGGATTCTCAAACGAAACACAAAAAACACAGTTCTAAGGTAAGGGGTTTTGCATTAGGTCGATTAAAATGAGGGTTTCTGTTCAGCACAGGACACTGCAGGCAAGTCCACAGTGAGCAGATTTGCAAAGCCTCCAGCCCAGGCAGGGGGATGGGTGGAAGACAGGAGACTTCCCCAACAAGAAAGCAGGCAAAGGGTAGAAATGGAAGGAAGGGCAAGGAAAAGGAAAATCGCAGGGAGGGACGCTCCCAACCAGAGAATTACAAAGTAAAGCACTCATATGCACGGCCTGTTACTCGGGCACTATCTAGGCAGATGGACGACACTGGGAGCCAGGGGTGTGGAGGGGATCAGGCAGCTCTGGGTGAATTCGGCCTCTGCAGGCTGGGACCCCAGGGCCACTGTCTCCTGCCCCTGCACTGTTCCCACCAGCCAATGGATGATCAATGAATGAATTATTGAATAGATGAATGAATGAATGGAGTGTTGCCTCCTTTCAGAGCCCAAGTGCTTCCAATGAGATCATGAAAGTAAGGAGGCCGGCAGGGGAGGGGAGTAGGGGGAAATCCATGCCCTGGAACCCCCACCCTAGCCTGACTCCTCTGCCCACAGATCTCCCATCAGCTCCCAGTGCCCCCCTCCCTCAGGCTGCCTGGTTGCCAAGGTTATGCGTGGGCTCCGGGGGGCGGGGCCATGAGGGGCAACTGCCTCCCTCTCCCAGCCCTCCTCCCATCTCCCGGGCAGGAACGTCATCATCTTGCTGTGGGTGCCCTGCCCAGTGCCTGGCGGCTTTTGGGTTAAGGTAGCTTTGGAAAACCTGAAGGAATAAATCAAGCAGCCCTGGGGTGGAAATGAGGCCCGGGATCCCTGACGCTGCGTGGGGCAGGAGTGGGCCAGGCCGAGGCCATTGAGCCATCCCCCCCACCTGCACACGCAGGGGCCCCCAGGCCTGGACCCCACATCTGGAGCCGACACCCCGACCCAGCTCACCAGTGACCCTCACCCAAGAGTGACTGAGCTGGCAGATGTGCAGGTGACAGGATGAGGACACAGCCCAGGAGTGACTGTGAAGGGGCTGGAAGGAAGCTTTTGCCCAGAGACTTGGCCTGTGGGCCCCACAGTCACCCTGGAAGCTGGCGGGCTGTCGCTGCAATGGGACAGTGGCCACCGAGGATACTCAGCCGAGTGGGGGGGGCTGTGTGCCAGTGAAGCTATATTTACTGTTGCTGAGGTGTGAATGTCATATACTTTTCAAGTGCCACAAAAGATTGTTCTTTTTTTCCCCAGTGATTACAAAGTGTAAAAACCATTCCTTGTTCCAGCTGTAGGGGCTGCATTTGGCCTGTAACTCGCAGAACTCCACCTTAAACAAGGAAATTTGCTTATTTCTCTGGGGCCTTACCAGAGCCTTTAATACATGAAAAAGTTCCAGGCAAGTGCAGGCTGCAGCGTTTCCCAAACTTACCTGCTCATGGAACCTGCTTTCCTCCCAGTTCCCATCATTTTCTTGGAGTGTTGTGTGACGCAGTTTGAGAAAAAGGTCCCCTAGGGCAGCAGTCCGCAACCTTTTTGGCACCAGGGACCAGTTTTGCGGAAGACAGTTCTTCCATGAACCGATGGGGGTGGGGAAGGTTTCAGGATTAAGCTGTCTCATCTCAGATATCAGGCACTTAAGGAGTGCACACCCACCCAGGTCCCTCGCTGGCACAGTGACATAGGGGTCCCTAGGAGAATCTGATCTGAAGGGTGGTAGAGCGAAGGCAGGAGTGGGCTCACTTCTTGCTGGGTGGCTGCTTCCTAACAGGCCAGGGACCCGGATGGTGGGTAGAGGGGGGGTATTGGGGACCCTAGTGTTCTAAAGGTGGAGCTTTAGGCACCAGGACAGGGCAAGACTTTGGGGGAAGGGCGTGGAGCGGGCACTTCCTGAGAAGACCACCCACTGCTGGGTACCAGAAGGGCTGTGGGGACAGGGCGCTTCCCACCCCTCCAAGGACACAGCCTGGCTGAGACCATGGGACCACGCTCCCCTAGGTTCTCCCCCATCCCCTGCCTCCTAGATTATTCTCCAGAGGCCAAAGTCCGAGTCCCGCAGCGCCTCCGTGCTGGTGAGGGCCGCCTTCCAGACACAGCAGTCCCTGAAGGAACTTGGGAGACTCCGGGAACCCCCAGCCCAGTGGCAGCAACAGCCCGGCCTTACCATGTCTGAGACGGCATGACCTTCTCGCACCAGGACTGACACCATCTGCAGGAAGAAGCTGCGTCAGCCCAGCCGGGAGCAGCCCCCACCTGGGCCACGCGGTCCCGGGGGTCCAGGCCCATCACCGACCCGGTCGGGGCTCCCAGGCACCTTGTCCGCCGGGAACTCGACGGCGCCGCCGGCGCATGGGGTGCGGTTCTGGCTCCAGTTGGCTGCGACGTCGAAGTCCGTATTGGGGACCCAGAGTTTGGAGGCTGCATGGGTCAGTGCTGGGGAGGAGGCGACCGAGTACCCGCCGTTCTCGCCGGGATGCTCCCTCCTCAGGGAAGGCCACCCACCCATAGAGGTGCAGCAGGTCCGCGCGGGTCACCCGGGACGCATAGGAAGCCCATCCCCGGGGCCCAGACCCAGGCCCTGGGCCCTCCCGGCCAGACTGTGGGCGCCCTGCCCGAGCGCTCTCCGACGGACTCATACTGTATCTGCAGAGCCCGCTCAAACGTGCCCTACAGGACGCCTGCCTAGATCGCCTCCAGGCAGTGCCCCCAGTTTGCCTGGCGCTGGAACAGAGGAGAGGGTTGTTAAGGACAGTGACAACCGGGGCATGGAGGAGGACGGGGCAGCGCAGCCCTCTTCCTTGGCCTTGGAATCAGGAAGGCTTCCCGGAGAAGTCCTACCTGGGCCGGGAAGGGCTGCGACACAGCGCATCCCGGTATGAGAAGAAAGAACGGGCTGGGGGCGGCAGGACCCGTCAGGCCGGCCCTGAACGGGGTGGGTGGGGTTGCCGTGAGGGAGCCGCGAGGGGTTTAGGGAAGGGGGCGCCAGGGACACGCGCCGGCCTGGTGTGAAGGCGGGGGAGGGCTCAGTGCTCCCTTGCGGACCGGGAAACTGAGGCAGTCTGCCCAGCCCCGCAGGCGCACACTCGCTGCTCTCGGCAGGTTCTGGGGACCGCGCCCATTTCGCAGACGGAAAAACCGCGAGGGCAGGAGCCACCGGAGGCCGGGGCTGGCGGAGGCTCCCGGACCCCTCCTCTCCTTTCCCGCGCCGCCAGATGCACTGGCCGCGCACTCGCCCGACCAGGGAGGCCAGCTCGAGTTTCACGCCCCCCACCCTCCAAAGCCCTCGCTGCCCACTCCTCGGAAGATCTTCACCCTCCACATCTAGAGCGACCTCGGCCCTGGGTCCTGACAGACCCACTGCCGTCCTGGGCCCTGGCCCGCACCACTGTGGCCCCGGCTCACCGCAGAGCTGCAGACACAGCAGGACCCCGCCCAGGGCGCCCATCTCGCCTCTGCTCCTTGCGCCCGACCAGGAGACTTTGCCCCAGTGGACCCACGTGACCAGGCAGGTCGGGTGGGGGCACCGGGGTCCGTTACACATTTACCTCCAGACCCGCCCAGGGCCGACTCTTCAGGCCCCTGGGAGGCACCTTCTCAGCCTCTCCTTACCCGCCCCTCCAGGGCCTGAACACCTTAGGTTCTCAGGAAGAAGGGCAAGGAAGAAGGGCTTGGCGGGACTAACCTACCCCGTAAAATGGGTGTCTTGCCGGGAGGGGGAATAAACGACCTTTGAATTCACCCCTTTCTCTGTCCTGTGTGCCGCTAGGGCTGAGCCTAGTCTGCTCACCATTGTGACTGGGTGTCCACTTCACGTAGTGCCCCCGTACCATGGGTTGCAGATGGTGGTTGGATGATAGAAGGAAGATACTGGATGGAACATGGTATGTGGATGGTATACGAGGGTGGATTGTGGATGGTGGTGGAGAGTAATGGATGGTGAGTAGGGGACAGCTGATGGACAGCAGCATTGATGGTGCATGGTGTAGGGCATATGGATGCATGGCAGGTGAATGGTGAATGGTTGATGGGGTGGATGATGAGTGATAGAGGGTGGATGGGTGATGAATGGATGGATGAAGATGGTGAGTGAAAAATGAATGAATGGCCAGGTGCAGTGGCTCACGCCTGTAATCCCAGCACTTTGGGAGGCTGAGGCGGGCAGATCACGAGGTCAGGAGATCAAGACCATCCTGGCTAACACAGTGAAACCCCATCTCTACTAAAAAAAAAAATACAAAAATTTAGCTGGGCGTGGTAGCAGGTGCCTATAGTCCCAGCTACTCGGGAGGCTGAGGCAGGAGAATGGCATGAATCTGGGAGGAGGAGCTTGCAGTGAGCTGAGATCATGCCACTGCACTCCAGCCTGGGCCACAGAGTGAGACTCCATCTCAAACAAAAAAAAAAAAAAAAAGAAAGAAAGAAAAGAAAAGAAAAATGAATGGATGGTAATCAGGGAATGGTGGATGGAGAATGGCATAAGTGGATATATGGCCGGCAGGTAGATCATAAAGAATGGGTGTTGGCTGGGTGCGGTGGCTCATGCCTGTAACCCCAACACTTTGGGAGGCCAAGGCAGGCAGATCACCTGAGGTCGGGAGTTCGAGACCAGCCTGACTAACATGGAGAAACCCTATCTCTACTAAAAATACAAAATTAGCTGGGCATGGTGGCACATGTCTGTAATCCCCACTACTCCGAAGGCTAAGGCAGGAGAATCGCTTGAACCCAGAAGGTGGAGGTTGTGGTAAGCAGAGATCACGCCATTGCACTCAAGCCTGGGCAACAAGAGTGAAACCCCATTTCCAAAAAAAAAAGAGTGGGTATTAAATGGTGGATGTTTGGTGAGTGATGAATGCTGAATGGATGGATGGTGGATGGTGAATAGGTAGATGGTAGATGGATAGATGGTGGATGATGGTTGCATAAATGGTGAATTGTGGATGGAGATGGATGGATGGATGGTGAATAGTGAATAGATAGTGGATAGTGGATAATGGGTGGATAGCGGATGGTAGATGGGATGGTAAATGGAGGGGTAATGGATGGTAGATAAGTAGATAATGGATAAATGGTGGATGATGGATGGTAGGTGGATGGTGGTTGGTGGGTGGTGGATAGTGAACAAGTTAATGGAGATGGTGAATATTGAGTGGATGGATGGGTGGCAGATGGTAGATAGTAGATGATAGATGGTGGATGGTGGGTGGATGGAAGGATGGATGGTGAATGAGTGAATGGTGGATGGTGAATAGGTGGATGGCNTGGATGGAAGGATGGATGGTGAATGAGTGAATGGTGGATGGTGAATAGGTGGATGGCGGATGGTGAATATGAATGGTGATGGATGGGTGGTGGATGAATGGATGGCTGAATGGCTAATGGTGGATGGCAGATTATGGGTAAGTGGATGGTAGATGGATGGATGGTGGATGGTAGATAGTGGATGAGAGATGATCGATGAATGGTGGATGGTGGATGAGTGGATGGTGAATGGGTGAATGGACATATGGATGGGAGGATGGATGGATGGTGGATGGTGGGTGAGTGAATGATGGGTGGATGGTGGATGAATGGATGGTGGATGGTGGATGTGTGAATGGATGGGTGGATGGATGAATGAACAGTGGATGAGTAAATTGTGGATGATGGATGAATGGATGGTGGATATGTGGATGGGTAGATGGATGGATGGATAGATGGATGGTGGAGAAAGGATGGTGGATGAGTGAATGGTGAATGTGTGGATGGCTGGTGGATGAATGGATGGATGGTAGGTGGTGGATGGGTGGATGGTGAATGTGTGGATGGATAGATGGTGGATGGATGGATAGTGGGAGTGGGTGGTGGATGGATGAATGGTGGATAGATGGATGGTGGATGTATGCATGAATGGATGGTGGGTAAATGAATGGTGAATGAGTGGGTGGTAGATGGATGGGTGGTGAATGAGTGGATGATGGATAGGTGAATGGATGGATGGAGGATGGGTGAATGATGGATGGATAAGTGGGTAGATTGGTGGATAGAAGGATATTGGATGATGGATGGTAGATAGATGGAAGGTAATGGTGGATGGTGAATGGCGGATAGATGGGTGGTGCGTTAAGAATGGTGGATGATGGGTGGTGGATTGACAGAGGATAGTATTTTGTAGAAGGACAGTTGATCAATAGACAGATGATGGATGGTAGATGAAAGTAGATAGTTGGCCAGGTGCAGTGGCTCACTCCTATAACCCAGCACTTTAGGAGGCTGATCACTTGAAGTCAGGAGTTCAAGACCAGCATGGACAACATGGTGAAACCTTGTCTCTACTAAAAATACAAAAATTAGCCGAATGTGATGGTGCACGCTTGTAATCCCAACTACTCAGGAGGCCGGGGCCGAATTGCTTCAACCCGGGAGGCGGAGGTTGCAGTGAGCCGAGATTGTGCCACTCCACTCCAGCGTGGGCGACAGAGTGAGACTCTGTCCAAAAAAAAAAAGATCGTTGATTGTGAATGGTGAATGGGTAAATGTATGGATGGCAGCTCGCAGACAGTGAATTTTATTGGTGGATAGATGGATAGAAGAGTGATTGTGGAAGAATGGTTGATGGATGGGAGTTGAATAAAGGAGAATGGGGGAAAGGGCAGATGGTGGCAAAATGAATCATGGTTGCATAGTGGATGGTTGATGGGTGAAACAGAAATTGTAGCTGTTGAATGGATGTGTACATATGGATAGTTTGCTGCAATGGATGGTGGGTGAGAGAAAGTTGTGGATTTTGGATGGTGAACGGTTGTAGATGGATGTTGGACAAGACAAAATGGAGGGATAGATTGATGGTGGATGAATAATGGGGAATGAATTTTAGATGACGTGTGAATGGATAGTAGGTAGAGAGATAGTAGGTAGGTGGATGAGAGTACAGGAGTTACTGGATATAAATAAATGGGTGGGTGGACAGAGCATGGTGGATGAATTGTGAATGAATGTGGGCTAGGTGATGGATACATGATAGGGGGTTGGGGGAATGGGTCTGCAGTGGATGCTTGGATCTGCATCATACACATTGGAATGGTTGGGTGGTGAGTGAATGGATGATGGATTTGTGGGTGATGGGAGGCAGAGAGGTAGAAAGATGAACAGCAAATAGATTGTGCATGATGTTTAGATGATTTGATGATGGGGAGATGGGTTTCTGGGAGGGTGGTGAATTGGTCATTAGGGGATTACTGGTGGAGAGATAGATGGTGTGCCTTGTGGATTGGGGAGACACTGGTTGTGGCTGATGGAAGGGGAGAATGGTGGGTGGTTACACTGGGTTCCAGTGGCAGGATGGTTGATGAGTGACTAAGGAAGGGTGCAGGAAGGGTGGGTGGTGGAGGACTGAGGGTGAAAGGGAAACTACTCAGTCTTGGAGACTTCTGGGACCTTCCACCCTCCAGGCCATCCTGCTGTTTCCCGCAGCCCCACCCTTCACCTGCAGACCCTGCCATGAGCACCCCTTTGCTTGGCCTGGTATTTGCTTCTTTCATGAGTGATATGCTACATCCGGGGAGGAAGGAGCTGCCACTGGGGGGAGCTCTGCTTCTTTTTGTGTCCCAGATGGGCACCTTGCCTCAACATCTCTAATACCACCAACGTTGCCCCTTACCCTGTAGGGATCGCCTTGAGCAGAGGCCCCTGGGCTCAGTGGCTCTGTGGTGCTGGCCCAGCCTAGGACGGGGAGGGTAGGTCCTCACGGTCCTGGAGTTTGGCCGGCCCCTTGCTGGACTCACAGGTCCTCAATCAGGAACAAACAGGATATTTGGGGGTCACATCTGTTTTGCCCCTTGTCTTGCTTCTCAGTGGGAAGGAGGCAGTTTGATTGACTGGGTTGCGTTGGGCTTTACCTCTGAGTGTCTGGCTCTGCCCCCCATCCCCACCTCCATCGTAAATGCAGAGAGCCAGGTGAGGCTCAGCCAACTTCACCCCTGGGGCTCAGGGCCACAGTCAAGCCTGAAAGGGCCCAGAGGCTGGGGCTGCTTCTCCTCACGGTGGGGCCTCAGGGGAGTGCAGAGGGCTGGATGGTCAGGACTTGGAGCAGCAGTGGAGCATCTTTGACCAATGCTGCCCCACCTGGGCAGGCCATTCCTAGACTGTGCTGTGTGGAGACGGTAGTGAGGCCGCCTGGCTTCCTAGTCAGGGGAGGCTTCCTGAAGGAGGTGGCATTAAAATGAGACAGGAAGGATGAGATCACAGCTGCAGCCACAGTGAAGAGGTTGAATCGAAGGTGGCAGACCAGAGCGGGCTGCGGCTGGCTGGGTGGGGTACTGGGATCTGTCTCTCTTGCCCTAAGTAGCAGCTGGAGGTGGGTCCAGCAGTCAGAGAGTGGCCCAGCGAGTTCACACGAGACAGCAGATAGGCACCAGGGCACTGGGCAGACGAGCGGTACCGGAACTACTCACGTGCAAAGATGTGAGTTGAGGAATGCGTGAGACCACAATGCAGGTGCCATGTGTGCACAGAAAGCCCTTGAGCATATGCACAGGTGCCCCTGGCCCTCAGGCACACATGGGGCACACGCTTGCAAATGGCTCAGAACCTCAGCAGGGAGTCGGAGAAATGCAAAGCCCCAGAGTTTTCTCCAATGAACAGAACCTCTCACGGCCCAACTGCTTCAGCGAAGGCTGCATCTAGAGGCTGTCTCAGTCACTTGGTCCCTGTGTCTGTCTCCGTTATGGCTGGCGGCCCTCCTGTGTTGGTTTCCCTGTGTGCACAGCCTTCTCCACATGGCAAGGAAGGTGTCTTGGGAGAGTGAGACTCACCACCTCCTTGACCAGGCCATGGCAGTAGGGTCCCAGTGAGGTCTGATTGGTTCCTGTCTCCAACTCTGCACCAATTACTGTAGCCTGAGGTTGCTGTGCTCTGATTGGCCACCCTGGCTCACAGCCTCCCCTGAGGTGTGGGGGCAGCACACGGCAGGGCCAGGGAAAAGGTGGGGTGGGTCTGGGACATCAGCAAGACAGGGAAAGAGCCCACCAAGGCCTTGAGACAGGAACATGAGGGAGGCTTTGAGGGAGCCAAGAAGGCCCACCGCAGTGGCTGGCGCCTGTGGTCCCGGTGCCCCAGAGGCTGAGGCAGGAGGATTGCTCGAGCCCAGGAGGTTGAAGCTGCAGTGAACTGCGATTACCCCAGCCTGGGCGACAGAGCAAGATCTCGTGTATTTTTTTTTTTTTTTTTTTAAAGGAAGGTGGCTGGGCATAGTGGCTCACACCTGTAATCCCAGCACTTTAGGAGGCCAAGGCAGGCAGATCACCTGAGGTCAGGAGTTTGAGACCAGCCTGGCCAACATGGTGAAACCCTGTCTCTACTAAAAATACCAAAATTAGCCAGGCTTGGTGATGGGCGCCTGTAGTCCCAGCTACTCGGGAGGCTGAGGCAGGAGATTTGTTGGAACCCAGGAGGCAGAGGTTGCAGTGAGCTGAGCTTGTGCCACAGCACTCCAGTCTGAGCGACAGAGCGAGATCTGTCTCACAAAAAAGGAAGGCAAGAGGCAGGAGAGAAGGGAAGAGAGAGCAGGTGAGGCCAGGGGGGCTTGCTGAGAGCAGCTGTTGCTGGGATGGGTTGGATATAACTCAGAGGGGAGCCCAGGAGGGTGTGGACCAGGGGTCTCCACCTAGCTTGGATGGGGCTGGGCCTGCTGCCTGTCTGCTGGGGTGGGGGACAGGCGGGGCCCCCCTGGTGGCATCTAGCAGTGGTCAGACAAGTCCAGGACTCCAATGCTGTATGAGGCTGTGCAATTCACTTCACCTCCATTCCATTCATCACCTGCAGAGCGAGGGTGGCAGTGCCCATCTCACAGGGCACAGGGGCCCAGTGCCCCTTCAGGCTGCAGCCCTGGCCTGTGGGGGTGTAGGAGAGCAGGAGCACCAGGAGACGAGAGCTCAACCCCGGAGGCACCATTGGTCCCTTCTCCATCCATGGACAATGGGAGGAGGAGGACATCAGGGTGCTGGGGAGCTGAGGGTCTCAGGAGTACCAGCTGGGAAGCTGCCCCTGAGTGACTTGCTTCAACCCCACCCCAGGTGGGGAGGGCTCTGCAAGACCCGGACCAGGGGCCAGCCACTGTGCTGCCTCCACCTCCACTCCTCCTTCTGCACGAAGGGTTAATCTGCCCCTGCCCCTGCGCTGTCTGGAGGGGAAGGTTGTCAGGTGTTCGCCGGCCTCTGGGTCCAGAGGAGCCCCTGCTGGCAGTCAAGGTCACTGACGTGGTACTCAAAAACCCTTACTGTCCCTCCTTGGGCAGAGTTCCCGCAAGGTTGGCCAGACCAGGACATGAGTGGCTGTGACCCAGGCTGGGTATGTGGAGCCCGAGTGTGGCTGGTGGAGAGCAGTTACCCAGCACGAGGTGACCAGCGAGAGCTGTGCCAAGCAGGCCGCCTGAGATGGAGCTGGGCCCACGGGTGCTGAGGAATGGCTGGGACCACACTGCAGGTGCCGTGTGTGCACAGAAGGCCCTTGACCATATGCACAGGTGCCCCCGGCCCTCAAGCACACATGGGGACACATGCTTGCAAATGGCTCAGAACCACAGCAGGGAGTCAGAGAACTGTGGAGCCCCAAGTGCCACAGGGGCCAGGGAGGTGGCAGGGAGCCAAGTGCCGGTGCCGGGAGTCCTCCAAGCTGAATGGCTGCAGGCTAGGGTGCAGGGCCCAGCCAGGGAGGGCACAGCCACCCTCCCCAAGGTCCAAGGTCCCTTGCAGGGGTGTTTCCTGTGGGCGATGTCCTGCCCATGTGGAGTGCTCTCCATGTGGCCTCTCAGGTGGACACCAGCATCATCTCCCTTTCACAAGAGGCAGAGGCGCTGGGTATGCGCTCGTGTGAGCTGCGCCCCTGGCTTCTAGACCCCTCCCAGCAGGTGCCAGCCCTCTTTCTGCCGTGTCCCCACATCTGGGCCCCATTGGCTCCCCGGGGTCTGGGCAGGGGGTTCTGAGCTCTGCCCTGGGAGGCTGACCCTGGGGCCTGGGGGTCCCTGGGGGACTGAGCCCACTGAAAGCTGTGGTCTGAGTGGAGGAAGCGGGTTGGGACAGCCCCACAGGCGTCTTTCCCCTCCACCTTTAACTTCTAATCAAGTAACTCCGCACAGGACCGAGTCCCCGAGCAGCACTATGGCACTGAGAGGATCCAGACGCCAGGCCTGGTCTCCCGCCGCCAAGTGACCTGTAGCTGCAGGGTCAAGGCAGAGGCTTTAAGGATGACCTTGAAAATTTAAAAAATTAAAAGCATAGGCAGGTCGGGCGTGGTGGCTCACACCTGTAATCCTAGCACTTTGGGAGGCCGAGGCAAGCGTATCATGAGGTCAGGAGATGGAGACCATCCTGGCTAATACGGTGAAACCCCGTCTCTACTAAAAATACAAAAAATTAGCAGGGCGCAGTGGCGGGTGCCTGTAGTCCCAGCCGCTCGGAGGCTGAGGCAGGAGAATGGCAGGAACCCGGGAGGAGGAGCTTGCAGTGAGCCGGGGCGACAGAGCGAGACTCCATCTATAAATAAATAAATAAATAAATAAATAAATAAATAAATAAAGCATAGCCAGCGCGGCCACCTCTCCTGCACAGCCCTTTGGTGGTTCTGGTCTTTTAACAATAAATTGGTGATTTTAGGGTTAGATTATACAACTGCTCATTTTCAGAAAACTGAAAACCCCCTGGACTTCAATTCAGAATCAAATTTCTAGGCTTCCACCCACGTGGCTCCACTGGTGTCCTGCAGGGCTTGTGGCCCGGTCCGAGTGCCGCTGTCTCCCACCCACGTGGCTCCACTGGTGTCCTGCAGGGCTTGTGGCCCAGTCCGAGTGCCGCTGTCTCCCAAAGGACTGCAGGGCAGCGTGGGGAGGGTGTGCTGCCTGATCCAGCCCAGCGGCCGAGCCCCGGCCTCCTCCCCAGGCCTTGCTTTCCTTATCGAAACTCCAGATCGCCAGCCTCCCACCACGCACCGTCCACCTTCAGTCCAGACTCTGCCCGGGTTCGGTTGCTGGGTTGGCTCCCGGGTGTGGGGGCTGCTGCGGGGCAGAGCCAGGGCCACGGGGGAGCTGTGGCTGAGGGCTCTGAGTGTGTGCCTCCCTGCTCCACACCGCTCCCATTCCAGCATCACTCATCGGGGCCAGAACAGAGCAGCCCCCTGAGCTGAGGGGAGGCAGGCAAGGGCCACAATCTCCTCCTTCCCTAGGCCTAGACGGTGACAACCCTGGTTCCCAACTCCCTGCAAGATCTGGGCGGCCCCTAGCAGGATGGAGCCAGGTGATGGCCTGGTGTGCACCTGAGGGCTGGACTCAGTCCCTCCATCCCCCTTGAGGTCTGGACGTCAGGCTGGAGGTAGGGAATCCCTGCTCAATGCCCTGGGGGGAGCAGCTCAGAAGCTCCCACTCCCCTCCCCAGTCGTTTCTTGCTGCATGATCTGAGGCTGGCTCTGCAGATGTCCCCGCTAGCGCCCTCAGCCCAGGCCAGTCCAGCAGGTCTTGGGGTTTGCCGTCCATCTACTCTCCTGTAGGACCCCCAGAGGGTGCAAGAATCCAGGCCGGGTGCAGTGGCGCACGCCTGTAATCCCAGCACTTTGAGAGGCCGAGGTGGGGGGATCACCTGAGCTGAGGAGGTCAGGACCACCCTGGGCAACATGGCAAAACCCCGTCTCTACTAAAAATACAGAAATTAGCCCGGCATGGTGGCATGCGCCTGTGGTCCCAGCTACTCAGGAGACTGAGGTGGGAGGATCACTTGAGCCTGAGAGGTTGAGGCTGCAGTGAGCCGAGATCACACCACTGCACTCCAGCCTGGGTGACAGAGAGAGACCCTGTCTCAAAAAAAAAAAAAAAAAAGGAGGTCAAGGCAGGCGATCACCAGAGGTCACAAGTTTGAGATCAGCCTGACCAACAGGTAGAAACCCCGTCTCTACTAAAAATACAAAAACAGCCGGGCGTGGTGGCAGATGCCTGTAATCCCAGCTATTCGGGAGGCTGAGGCAGGAGAATCACTTGAAGCCAGGAGGCAGAGGTTGTGGTGAGTCGAGATTGCGCCATCGCACTCCAGCCTGGGTGAGAAGAGCAAAACTCTGTCTCAAAAACAGAAAAAAAAAAAAAAAAAGGGATCCAGTTTCTGTAATCCTCAAGCCAGCCCCCTCCAGCTGACACTCCCCGTTCGTCGGCATGTGGTGCTGGCTGTCCTAGCCGTCCCATCCCTGGCCCAGCTCACACTTGCGGTCAGCGGTGACACCTGCACACTGCCTGGTCTCCATAGGTGTCCTGGTGTCCTCAAGGCTGCAGCAGGACCCTGGGCTTGAGGGCACAGGGAAGATGGATGGAGCGCAGGCCCCCACCGCATGGGTGTGAAGATTTGGGGCCCCCAGATGGAAGGACCGGTAAGGCTGTCCCGGGGCAGCTCCCAGGAGCCAAGGTACCACAGGTTCCCCATCATGTGGGGGTGGAGGCTGCCAGTCCCAGGATTCCAGCACCCCACTACTGCCACCAGCCAGGGCACGGCAGGGGTGGTGTGGGCCTGCAGAGAGGGCAGGGCTGGGGCTGGGCGGGCAAGGGACCCTCAGGAGAGGCCCTGAGACCTTGAGGGAGGACCCTGGGGAGCTGCTCCTAGGACCACTCCTTCCTGCTCAGTGGGCCACACGTGGGGGCCAATGGCATCTGTTCTGGATGTGGCCCCACGCAGTGCCCTGAAGGATGGGGAGGCACTGAGCAGGGCGCTGTGGTGGCTGCAGCAGACCCTGGGAGAAGCAGGACAGTGGGGGAGGGCTGAGTGGGTCTCCCCATCTGATAATTTTGGGGGAACTCGGAGATGCAGGGCTTCCTGTACCAGGCCTGACCCAAACAAATGGAAGGCAGGTCACAGTGGCGGTGGCGCCCAGGAGCCCTTAACTCTGCCACGAGCAGCTGCTGAAGGACACTGCCCAGACCCGGCATGTCAGCACTGGTGTCACTCCTTATTAACCATCTTGTTTCACAGTGGGAGGAGGTGCTGTCCTTCCAATGTACAGAGGAGGAAACTGAGGCTCGAAGGCTTCAAAGTCCCACGGAGTGGTGGAGATGAGGCTGACCCCAGGCCTGTGGGTCCAGCATGCCCTTTCCACCATGCCAGATGGCAGGCACGTGTCCGGGTAGGAGGTCAGAGCTCCGCCTCATATGCTCGGGACCAAGCCACAGACTTGTGAGCCTGGCCCCCGGGATTCCCTTCAGGTCAGAGGCTGCAGGCAAAACTGTAAGCAAAGTGGGCCCCTTGCTGAGAATTACAAAGAATTTCAAGATGGTGGCCGGGCGCGGTGGCTCAAGCCTGTAATCCCAGCACTTTGGGAGGCCGAGGCGGGCGGATCACGAGGTCAGGAGATCGAGACCATCCTGGCTAACATGGTGAAACCCCGTCTCTACTAAAAATACAAAAAACTAGCCGGGCGTGGTGGCGGGCGCCTGTAGTCCCAGCTACTCCGGAGGCTGAGGCAGGAGAATGGCCTGAACCTGGGAGGCGGAGCTTGCAGTGAGCCGAGATCGCGCCACTGCACTCCAGCCTGGGTGACACAGCGCGAGACTCCGTCTCAAAAAAAAAAAAAAAAAAAAAAAAGAATTTCAAGATGGTGACAGAGGGCAGTAACCCAAGCATAGGCCTCTGGCCACACAGGTCTTGGCCAGGTGGCCATCCCGGGCCCAGCCACTGAGAGGACAGCCACGGGGTCCGGCAGGAGGGAGGGCCACTCACCTGGGGCCCAGCCTGCAAGAGACGGTGTGATCAGAAACTGAGACTCCATAATCAGATTTATTTTCCTCTAATAAGACAGTTTAGCATCTCCGAGTTTTGCATTCTACAGTCTTACAAACTTTAGTTATTAGCATCAGAAACACAAAAACATTGCAAGACCTCAAAACACAAATAAATACCAAATAAAACCACACATAATATACAATAAACAAAAATATAAAACAGTAATGCTATCAGAAAGTCAGGCATGTTGCCAACTCACAGTAACAACATGATTATTGCTGGGCAATCACTGACGGTCTTTTTGTTTTTTTCTTAGAAGAGCGGAAAACAGGGCCCGAATCACTGGTCACAGAATCACTTGGACTGTCGAGATGTGTCCTCACAGCAAGCGGCTACTACAGACGCAATTTTTAAAACAGGCAGATTAAAAAGATAGGGTCGAATGAGAGACTGGCCTTCTTTGGTCTTTGTTTTTGGGTAACAGAACTGAACACAGAGGCACCGGCAGAGAAGGGGTTGCAAATCTGCAGATGCTGTGCAGCGTCTACACTGCCCTCCACACTTCACACACCTTCTCCCACAGGCATTTCTTAGAGAAATCACCGGACATCATGCCAGCTTGTGTGTTTTCCAATTAAGTCACTGAATTTGCTGTTGGAGGGGGTATCTGACTTGTTTGAGGGGACTAAGTTGTCAAAACCAATCATCACCTAATTACAGGAGTGGTGCAGCGATCCTGGACTTCTAGCATCTTTTCACGGTGAGATTTCACAAGACAGACTAGACACAGTGCAGCAGGAGAAATGAAACGCAGGCTCTGCTTGGCCACCGGGGCCTCCTCACCCGCACACCTGCCAGCCCTGAGGCGGCCGAGGCTTCATACGTCTGCCCTGCAACCGCATGTGGGGCACACGTGGGTCAGGTGGAAAACGCCCTTGCAGTGAGCTGCGGGCCCCGCCTCACGCCGCCTGCTGGCCCGGCTCCCTGATGCCACTGTGCCTGTGACCATCAGCACCAGCCTGGACGAGGCAGCAATAATGACCAGGTAGCCTGCCCACACTGACCTCGCCTGGCCTGGGCCCCGGTGGGGACATTCTACTTTGGAGAAAACAGAGCTACTGAGATTTGCAAACGGAAAACAGAACAATGGTCATGGGCTGAGAAGTAGATTTGGGTGACAGACCCTCATTCATCACAGACACAAAAGCAAAGGGGCTCCCAGCACTCTCCCTAGCCCTCCTTCTGCAGTCTACTAAGTAAAGATCTGCACTAAATGTTTTAAAAACAGTATTTTACAGTTCTGCTGGAGCCCTTTTGACACACAAATTACCCCCAGTACAGGGAGGAGTCTGGGAGGGCTGGGAATTGAGCAAGGGGCCCGCAAGGAGAGTCTGCGTCTGCCCAACCCTGCAATGGCCCACGGAGACAGTGGCACTGCCACCCTGCTGGAGCTGTGCACAGGGTAGCAGTCCTCGCGCCAATCCTCCCTGTGCAGGGGAGAAAGGAGGTGTCAGCCCAGCTGTTGGGATCAGTGTACTCCCCGGCCCTCCCTTGGGTTGACAAGGAATGACCCCGCTAGGGACAGAATGGTTGTTTAATGACCCATACAGACCACCCTTCCTTTGTCTGACATCACCTCTGGCTGAAGGATGTGGGTCCACCATGGTGACTACCACCAGACACCATCAAGCAAAAGGGGTGCTGGAATGTGACGTTGGCATGGCCGACATCCATGGGACATGTGGCCCCTGGCCCAGGGTGACTGAGGACCCTGGAGCAGGCTGAGGTGGTCTGGGAGGCAGCTGGTTGTCCCAGGGACTGTGCCTGGAACTGCATCCTCACCGAGCTGGGCTACACGGGGTTATGGGGAAGCCTCCTGCCACAGCCGGTGCAGTGAGAGCAGGCGGTGGGCCTGTGGGGCCCGGGCCAAGGAAGTGGCCCAAGGAGCAGGAGCCCCAGTACGCCACACCATGGCTCCCCGGCACCACAGGCCAAGAAGGGCATGGGGGATGGGACAGGAAAGGAGGGAGAGGCAGAAGAAGCTGTCTGAGCAAAGGGCTCCCTGTTCAACTGACTGTGGTGGCATCGAAGGGACACAGGTGCTGTCCCTCGGCAGAGGCTGCTCTGGGGAGGAAGAGGTGACAGAATGGGGCTGCAACCTGGGTCTCCAGGGCCCCCTCTGCCCACCTGCACAGGGAACACACATCTGCAAGTCCACGCCTTCGCCCAGGGCTCTGGTGAGGCTTGCGCTCAGGGGACAGCACCACTTTCATGCTTGACGGCTCCTAGAATTGACACAAACCCTGACCTGGCCGCCTGTGTGTCACCAGAGCACGGCGAGTTGAAAAGTCCAGCGTATGTCAGGGCCTACTCAGGCTCCCTCCAGCCCAGCTGGAGCTGGCACGTCTAGTCCCAAAGCCAGGGCCCCATGGGCCCCCACTTCCACCCTCACTGAGCCACCCAACCCTGCGAGAAAGGCCCTACTCCCCGCCTGCCCCCCGTATCATCAAAGACACACCCCAACTTCTAGCTCTGCAGGCTCTGCTGGAAAAGCCCTAGAACCAGACGGTCAGGCTTCCAGGCCCGGCTGCGGCTTGCACGGGGCTCAGTGCAGTCACAAGAGCCAGTGCCCTTCATGCGAGCCGGGCCCAGGCCAGCCCCCAGCGTGCCCGGCAGCAGGGAGCAGCCCGAACCACGGTGTCCTGGAGAAACTGCTCGAGGCGAGGGGAGAGGGGACGGTGTTTTGCTACGAAGGTGACGGGAAGCAGACCAGCTTAATTCATGCACAAAGGACTCAGTTGGTTTCTGTAAAATACTGAACAGTTCTGTCCTGCTGGGAGTTTGGTCACTTTTGGTAAATAAGCAGCACCCCCAAGCACACAGTGTGCACCCCCGTTTCATGCTTGCTGCCAGGGCCCTGTGACACAGGGACGGCCGACCACTGCCCGAGGGGCCACTGGGCCTCAGCTGCAGGGAGACCATGGCCTCAGGCTGGCTCAGGTGGCAAGCGCCAAGTGAGGGTGCCCGGGGGTTGAGGGTGGAGCAGCACAAGGCTTGCCCACCGCTGGGAGAGGGGACGCCGTCCCAGGCTGCTGCCCCCCGTGCTGAGTATATGAGAGGAAGACACACCCAGAACAGAGACCCCAATACAACCAAACACAAGGACAAAGCGTGTGACATGGGCCATCCCATCCTCAAGGACCCCCGTCACTCAGGTTATGTCTGTGGGACCCTTGGGTGGGGTCCCATGGTGTCCCCCCAGGAGCATCTGCCTGGGAAGGGCTACTGGAGACGTCCCAGTGACACGCACTGCTGCTTCTGGGGGCCACACCAGGCCTTCAACCCAGAGGGGAGGAAACGGTTCTTACCAGACCAAGATGTTGCATAACCTTAATCTAATATTGTACATTTTGTGAAGGGGAAGTTGCAGGGATGTCCCTGTTGTTAACCCCTGACCTCAGGAAAACTACCTGAGGGCAGGTAGGGGACAGGCCTGAGGTGGGGGACACCTTCAAGGAACAGTAGTTTTCCGCAGCTCCTGCAGGAAGTCCTTGCTTTATGAGCTCCCTCACGGGGCAGAACCAAAGATACTTATTCCCCCAAAGCAATCCCAGGAAAGCGGGGAAAGGAAAGGCAGATAAGAACAACGGAGCGCTTCGACCGCGAAAGGGCGCGGCAGGCCCCTCATGGGAGCTCAGGGCACAGGGGTGCGACGGAGGGCACTTCCAGCAGGCACTGGGGCGAAGGCACACCCAGGACAGATGGCAGCACCAGAGACAGGTGGGCCACCGGGCACCCACCAAGCTGTCCCCGCGCGGCCACGGGGAGAGCCGAGGCAGGCAGTCTGACGTGCACGGCCCAGCTGGCCAATTGTGGGCGCGGCTTGTGGGCAAGTGGCACAGGTGTGGCGGTTCGCACACATTGGTTTTGCCTAAGAAGCACCCGTCGCGTGTAGCACCCATCAGTGGTAAGAGCACCATGAAGCGTGGTGCATAGCAAAAGGGGTGCAGGGGCCGGGCTCCAGGCTTCTAATCACAGTTGGACACAGAGACAGTAAACAGTGAGTTGAGAAAATGCCGTCCGGGCAGGCGCAGGCTGGGACGACGGGCCCTGTGGCCACCCTTCCCGCCAGGGTGGTGGTCAGGAGCGCCCATCGGTCAGCCTGGGCAGGCCCCCGAGCAGCGGTCTCTGGAATGCTCAGAGGGTTCTGCTTCGGGCTGTGGGGGTGCCCACGGCCCCAGTGGGGACACGGAGAGGCTCGGCTTCTGTTCCACACCTGCCTCCCTCAGGGTGGGACCAGGCCGTACTTGGACCAGGTGGCTCACTCGTGGGGCCTAGAGATTTGGAATCTGTGGTAATTAAGCAGCAGAGGCTCCAGAAGCCGACGGCGGAGCCTGGCTTCCCCTCAGCAGGTGCGGAGGTGTCTGAGGGCCCTTGTAGAGATAAAGATCTAGTGGTGGAGAGAAAAGTCTGGTTAAACTAGCACTTTCTAGAATTATGCTCAACGCAAACCCAGGGTGGAGAAGCAGCATGTCACATCTAAGGCACATGTACCGTATGCCACCAGCTCTATGCGCAATGTTGCTTTCGGAGACCGTTGACGGCATGCAGCAAGATGACAGGATGGAGAAACACACCTGCGGGCCTCCCTCAGCAGTCACCCGCCCACCCCTGACATGGAGACCGAAGGCCGGTGCTGTCAGCAACAGAGAGCTCGTCCGAACACATGGGGCAGAATCCAAACACCTACAGGATTTTGTTTAGAACTCCAAAGTTCAACGGATGCCCTATTTTAGGGTGAAAACAATTATAAATCTGAAAATGATGCACAGCATCCATGAGCGAGGCTCCGTTCAGAATTGTGAAGTCGTGTCATTAACTACGACAGATATTGAAGGTTTACATTTCTAACGAGAAATAACAACAGGTTGAATATTCTCTTTCCTATCACAAGTGATAACCAGTGTTTGATATTTTATATTTTCTCCCAAGAAATATCAGTCTATCAGCGTTTTAAAATAAAATGTTTGCAGTAACAATTATTTGTAGAACTTTAAATTAAAAATGATTCTGAATTTAGAGACTTTCAAAAAAAAGACCTAGGTATACTTCAGGGTCTTCTGACAAACAAATTATTAAAACAGAGACCAGATGAGGCCTTAAAAATAGACAATATACTGTATTTGAAACAAAATTGCACTCTTGAATTTTAGAAAGAAGATATCAGAATTGCATTACTATTTCATAAATTCTCCTTTTACTTAACATGCTGACATGTCCAGCCATCCCCACATGTGTGTGTGTGTGTTTTTTTGGTGTTCAAGTTTAAGGAAGAAAAATCATGTTTTTGTTTAGCATATAGTTTTCCACCTTAATTAACTAGATCTTTAAAAATGAAAATGAAAACCTTCTCTGACAGCAATATTTATCTCGCTGAAGGATAAATAATTCTTCAGAGTGAAGTGTGGCTAGTCTATTATAAAACGTGTCACGTGTGCTCACGCGTGGCTCCTCCCGCCGGCACGCGTCCGCCTTCTGCCGCTTCCTCCGTCCCACAAGGTCCTTTTCTGAGTGCGAGGACCTCGGTGAAGACAGACCGGTTCAAATCCCCCAGAGGAGTTGCCTTCTGCTAAATCCACCTCCCCAGCTACTCATCAGGGATCGGGCAGATCCGAAGTATCCACTATGACTTTAATAAAAATTGTATCATCTTTAATATATGTCCCATTTTCTAGAACAGTCTGGGCCACAAAGACTGGGCAGCCAGAGGCGATATTCATCTCTCCAGTGGGCTTCTTGAAGCTGCTGCTGTTGGGGTCGGGCTTGAACGCATCTCCCAAATGGCGCCGAGAGGACCCCTGATCCATCAGCATGAGTGTCACTTTCTGCTTAAACGGCCATGGAAGCAGGGCATCATATTCTCCACGCATGATGACAAAAAACAGCGACAGGTGCGTCCCCTTTCCCATCCCATCCCCGTTCAGGTAGACCCTGGCACACATCTTATAGCCAAAGTAGCCAGTGTAGAAAGGCTGGCTGTAAAGGGACAGGGTCTTCCCCATGACGGCCTCCTGCTTCCGCCGCTTGTAGTCACGAATCTTCCAGATGAGCACGCCGTTGTAGCTGGCGGTCTCCAGGACCTGGAAGCGCAGGTCCATGTCGGCCAGGCGGATGTCGTGCACACTCAGCATCTGGTCATGCCGGCTCAGCTGGGACTCCAGCAGGCCTGCCACAGGTGAGGAGGGATTTGGTGAATGAGACAGGTGAACGTCAGAAAGGTTAGGAAAGCAAAGCTGCACCAGCACTTTTTATTTTATTTCATTTTTTTGAGACGGAGTCTCACTCTGTTGCCCAGGCTGGAGCGCGGTGGCACAATCTCAGCTGACTGCAACCTCTGCCTCCCAGGTTCAAGCGATTCTCCTGCCTCAGACTCCTGAGCAGCTGGGATTACAGGTGCCTGCCACCACGCTTGGCTAATTTTTGTATTTTTAGTAGGGACAGGGTTTCACCATGTTGGCCAGGCTGGTCTCGAACTCCTGACCTGAGGTGATCCACCTGCCTCGATCTCCCAAAAGTGCTGGGATTACAGGCATGAGCCACCGCACCTGGCCCTTTTTTTTTCTTTTTGAGACGGAGTCTCTGTCGTCCAGGCTGGAGCGCAGTGGCGCGATCTCAGCTCACTGCAAGCTCCACCTCCTGGGTTCACGCCGTTCTCCTGCCTCAGCCTCCCGAGTAGCTGGGACTACAGGCGCCCACCACCATGCCCAGCTAATTTTTTGTATTTTTAGTAGAGACAGGGTTTCACTGGGTTAGCCAGGATGATCTCGATCTCCTGACCTCATGATCTGCCCGCCTCGGCCTCCCAAAGTGCTGGGATTACAGGCGTAAGCCACCGTGCCTGGCCTCATTTTTTAATTTTTAAAGAGGCAAGGTCTCGCTCTGTTGCTCAGGATGGCATCAAACTCCTGAGCTTAAGTAATCCTCCCGCCTCAGCCTCCCAAAGCACTGGGACTATAGGCCACACCACCATGCCCAGTCACACCAGCATCTGAAACAATATAAAAATGACTGTGGTTTCTGGGGGTAGCACCAGCAAAACTGTGTAGACAGATGTCCTGAGGCCACCGCCTCCCAGGGAAGAGCCCAGGTCCCTGCCCCAGTTCTACCACCGCTCTCATGCCCACAGCCCTGTCTGGACACATTACTAGGCACGGCCTGCTGAGAGGGGATGTCCTAGGTGGGTGACCTGCCTGTGTGTCACAGGACACCTCACTGCAGGGTCCAAGACAGAGCGCTCCGACTCCACTATGGCTTCCTGGGAAGCCTGCTGGTGGGAGCCCCTGGGAGCAGGAGACAGCTGTGCTCTCCCCACCCCTCCCACCGGCCTCAGTGCCTGCAGGTGGCCTCTGCTCTCTCGGAGGCGAAGCTTCTCCCCTCTCCTCCAGCCTCATCCTCTGCCTGCTTCATCCGGCCCCCCACACACCATGGTAATCTGTGTTCTTTCTGCCATTAATCCTCTTCATGTAAATATTCCCAATACTCTTTCAGTCCCCAAAGCCTTAGGCCCACATCTGCTTGTGGGATCAGAAACACGCTGGCAGAGCGCAGTGGGACTGCTGCCCCCTGGCCCTTAGGAGTCAGGTTTGGGGCGCCCCGACCAGCACGTCCTGGCCATGTGCACCTGGGCCTGTCCTGCGGGTCATACTGTGGCCAGTGTCTCCCAGGAGGGCTTTGTAGCTTCCCGTGGCTGCAGCTGCCCCTACTCTCTACACCACACAGGGCCTCACATGGAGGGGACAAGCCTGTGTGGGAAACGTTTGTCTTTGCTGGGGGACTTTCAGCAGGAAAGTCATCACACCTCTGCGTGTTACCCATAATTGGAAAGAACTGTTCTAAGGCGCATGTACCTAACATAGCCCTCATCTCACAGACCCTGCCCCAGCAGTCCCCTGGGGCCCAGATGCACACTGCTGGCCCAGCCCCGGCCCCTGACTCACCTGTGTTCCGAGCCACTTGCCCCGCGCTCTTGTCCACGCTCTCCAGCTCGGTCACACGGTTCTGGAGGGACTCCACGCTGCTCTTCATGCTGTCTGCTTCCTCCCAGTTCTGCCGGAAGGGCCGGATCTCTTTGTCGAGCTCCTTCAGTTTCTCTGCTTGGCTGTCTATCACTCGCTTCCAAACCAAAGGTGTTAAAAAGCAAAACATAGTTAGGACTTGGAAAATGCTGCACCGCCTCCCATCAAATACAGACGGGCTAGGAGCAGAACAGTCACAGAGGCCTGCTACCCGCGGCTCTGACTCCAGGAGCGGGGCTCTGCATCGGCCCTCCTGGGAGCTCCCTGGGAACAAGTGCTTGTGCCGGCAGGGAGCACTCGAGGTGACGTGAAGCCAGATGGAAGAAAACAACAGGAGGCTCCACTAGGTCAGCTTGCTTTGTCAACAGAGAGCCACCAGGAAAGCGAAGTGACAGGTGGCAAGTGTTCAGAAGACCAGGGGAGAGGTCTCCGTTGTCTCTGGGGCAGGCAGCAGCTCATGCTTCTGCTGCCCACAGCCCCTGCCCAGGCTTCCCTGTTTCACAGCAGCACTGGTGCCACCTGCCCGCCTGTTTCTCACATGCCCACACCCTGGCATCAGTCAACCCCACACCAGCAATCTTGTCAGACACCTAGATCCAACCTCACCCTCACACTCCCACGTGTTCCTCCCAGCTCTTCTCCCAGGCCACAGCACCTGTGCAGGGCCACAAGGCTCCCATGGACATCTCTTCTGCAGCCCTCGTATACCTCGGGGGCCATAGGTATGGAGGGTCCCTGCTTCCCAGAGAAACCTCACCCCTGTAAGTGCAGGTCCCACGGGGCAAGTGGCCCTGCATGGCTGCCACACGGTCTCAGGTTTAGGATGCCAGAATTGTGCCCATGTGCCCTCATCTTCCCTTGGAACATCTAAAGACCTCCTACCCTGCTGCTGGGTCTGGGGCAGAAGCACAGCCCTGTCTCTGTGGCTGCCCCAGAATGACCCTCCCAGGAGAAGACTCCCACTCCTCACACTCCTCCCACCTGGATGGTGGCAGGAAAGGGCCCCAGGGCATGTCCTCAGGCCCTGGGTGAAACCCAGTGGGCCGATGCTGCAGACACAGGGGTCTTCCCCCACCGGCTCCACACCCAGGTTGCCAGGCCCCAGCGAGGGAGGCAGGAACGCAGAAACCTGCCCCGAACACGTGAGGCTGCCAGCAACCGGGCCTGACTTTATGCTACTTCATTTAACTAATTCAGAAACCATTTCCCAAAACACACAGGCCGCTCGTATTTGTCACTACTTGGAGGTGTGGGAGCCGTACTCCGCCCTGGTGGCCCAGTCTGTGTTAAGGGGCTGGAATGCCCACCTGTGAGATGAAGCCAGGGACTTAAAGGGTTTTCACTTCAAAAAAGGATGTGCATTTTCAAGCACATCCTTGTGAGGGCTGGAGGGTTTAGTGCTCAGTGAAGCTGTGGAATGACTGAGCCACCTCACAAGCTGCGGCCACACCGGGTGCTCACGGGGCGGGTCCCAGGGCCCCCTGAATTCACTTCTCCTTTTGGAAGTCTATTTTTAAACATCTAGGTTTCAGCACCTTTGCTGGCTGTTATTAACCACGAAGACACAAACATGACAGGTTTGGGTGGCTTTTGGGGTATAAAAGCAGTGTTATTCTTCCTGTTCTTTCCAAGAAACGAACACCTCTTTCCACTGTCATTGTCCCTTTAAACTGACACTGTCCCTGCCCCTTTAGTTTACACAATCGTACATGCTCAGAAGGATATTTAATTAGCTCACCAAGTCTATTTGCTGGGGGACAATACCACTGACGACACTGAACATCCAAATCACACGGCTCCTCTAGTGAGCACCAGGAGCCTCTTGAATCTCTACCTTCTGATACCGTGCACTGAGCTGGCAGGTGCTCGCGAGTTGCAGGGGAAACTTAATGAAAACATCAACAGAAGTCTGAGAGATGCCCTTTGTAACTTAGCAAACTCCGAAATGAAGCATGAGTCCCAGGCAGGGTGGCCCAGGACAAGCTGTGCCTCATGCTAAGCCTCAGGTCCCTGAGGTTAAGAGGGGGATGGTGCCCAGCCACCCCTCCCCCATGACGGTGCTACGCAAGGGCACGCCTGACCTCGAGCACAGAACAGGAGTCTCCAGCAAGGACTCCCCTGCACAGCAGGGGCCCCCAAGTCAGGAACACACAACATGTATGCACCGCATGCATAGACTAGCACGACTAAAGAAAAGGTATCTCCGTGAGCAGCAAGGGAACTCGGGCTATTTTTCAAACAGGCCCTTCATCTGTATCAATGGCACCATTTCAAAGCAGAATGCAGAGCCACATAAAGTGTTCTCTAAAACACAGCCAACATGATTTCATCCCTGAAGACGGTCTACACTCAGCCACTGCAGCTTCTATAAAAATAAACCTCAAGGGCAGGTGTGGAATTGTACAGAAAAAAGACTCCGACACAGAGCTGGAGAGACAGACGGCGCTCCACACCAACAATCCAAATCAGAAGGCTTGCCTTCAGGGAGCATCAGCCCACGAGCCTCACACACTTGCACGCCAGGGCTGCAACCGCGTCACCTGCTGTGAGGCCCCACTCTCAGGCTGCTGGGACCCTGGCACACAAGCCCGGCACTGTGAGAAGCCCGGTGGTGCCTGCAGCCTGAGTGAGGGCTGCATGGATGGATGTCCCTCCCTTCTGTCCCAGCGCCTACTGCTCCGCATGTGCCCTGTGGACCCCCGACTGCAAGAACCACCAGTTCATCTAGTCCACTGACACCAGAAGCCTGGGTCATGCTCGCACCTATGCTATCTTCTTCTTTTTTTTTTTTTTCTTTTGAGACAGAGTCTTGTTCTGTCGCCCAGGCCAGAGTGCAATGGTGCAATTTTTGCTCACTGCAACCTCTGCCTCCCGGGTTCAAGCGATTCTCTTGCCTCAGCCTCCTGAGTAGCTGGGGTTACAGATGTCTGCCACTGCACCCGGCTAATTTTTCTATTTTTAGTAGAGACGAGGTTTTGCCATCTTGGCCAGGCTGGTCTCGAACTCCTGACCTCATGATCCACCCGCATCAGCCTCCCAAAGTGCTAGGAATATGAGCGTGAGCCACAGTGCCCGGCCTAGGCTGTCTTCTTAATAAAGAAAAACAGGATATTTAAGAAGTAAAATATTAAGAACTCATTGTTCCCCGGGCATGCAAAGCAAAGACACTCTCGAATTCCACTCCTTGACCCCTACCTGCACCCCCACTGCCACAGCCAGGCCATCGGGCCCTCTGTACTTTGACTCCCGCCATCACCAGGACTTTAGGGTCTACTGGAGAATCAGACAAGGAAGAAAGAGGAAGACCCCAAGTGACGTGTGCCCTCATCACCTAGGTGGTCCACAAACATTGCTGAAGGAGTGCCTGGAGCTGGCCAGGAAAGGAAGCAGGAGAAAAAGACATCTGTGCAGCAGCAGGGAGCCTCTCAAGGAACAACAAGCTGGTCCACTTTAGCACGGGGAGCGGGGCAAAGCTGGGAAGGTGAGGGGTGGCCAGTCACAGAGGTTTTCTGGGCCACAGTAAGATTTTACAATAAACTCTTCCTGGGGCAACCGGAAGGGCACTGAGGATGAAACAATGGGGAACACGGCTGGGCTGGGCTGCCACTCAAGAGGGTGGGCGGGGCCTGCAGCAGCAGAGGGACGGCCTGGTCGGGTGCAGCTCCCACACGGCCAGCATCTCTGGGCATCAGAAGGCTTTCAATCAGCATTTCCTGAGGATGGACAGCGCAGAATCCTCCTGGCTAAAGACCACCAACCCCACAGTCATCCCAAAGGTAACACTGAATTTCCCCTTTCAAAAAAAACACACAGTTGGAAGGACCTTCTGTTTAGACCACACCTGCTCAAAGGGTCACATGGAGAAGAGTTTTCACACGTTTCAGGCAGGGCCACATCCCTGCACTCAGGGGAATCAGACACGGGCAGCCTGCTCTGAGTCCCTTCTCTAAACACAACCTGCTGTCTGCCACGCCCAGCCTCCTACTCGTCACATGTCAAGGGACACTGACCACTGCCGTCACCACTCCATCCTAACTTCTCCAGCCTTGGCAACTTGGTTTCCCTTTTCTTTCTGACTTATGCTTCATTGGTTCATCCAATCATAAAAGTTTTCAAGTAGAAATCACACACCGTAGAGTGATTAAACTCGACTAAAAAGTAAAGTAAATGAGAATGTCTGACAGGAAGGGGAGAAACTGAAGAGGAACGCAGAGGAAATGTGAGGTTTGGGATGGGGCGTCAACACATCACTGCGTATATTCTAACTTTTTGTTGTAAATGAATCCAGTACTTGTGCATTCTTCCTTCTGTTGTGGCTATTTTAAGAGGTGATTTCCCTGGCCTTTCCAGTGCCTCTCTGAGCCCCAGGTCAACCACAGCAATGATCTCGTGAATAGCCAGAGCTGCTTGCCAGGGAGTGCAGGTGCGGGCGGGCCACAGGGTGGCCAGGGCCCTGCAGCAGTGGCCTGACCAGTCGCCTTGGCCAGTCTGATGACCGACACATCTCTGGGGCCTCAGCAAAATGCTGGGGGCTTCCAGCAGGAGGCTTGGTGTTTTAAGAAACATTGTACTTTATGTGGCTTGATTTAATGCTAATGACTTGTGCCTTTTTTAATACAACATAATGTTTCATTGTGTTTTCTCCTTTTCTCTCTGGGTAACTACAAAGTATAATAAAAAAGAAATTAATTTAATAAATCTCTATGCAATTCAAGTCTCTATGACTCATCTCCAATGTCAAAAATTAGAGAAAAGGCATTCTCAAAGATGCCATGACTCTGTGCTATTAGAAGTATTTTCTCTTCCAGATAATGTAGGGCCACACTGTAACTACAGGCCCTTGAGTGACATGAGTGATTCTTCCACAGTGTGACACACACATGAGAATTACTATCACCAACGCACACGAGTAACTGAATGTGCAGAGAGCATCTACAATGTTCATCTATTAACAAGCACCTCACAGACACCTGTGACGACAGAAGACAGGAGGAGCGACATTTCATCAGTCCCCTTTATATCGTCGCTTCTATTCAGGGCGGCAAAGGTTCACTGGTTTGTTCTTCTGGAGGTGCGTGTGGATCTCCACAGTGAAACCCAGCGGGTGAGCGCGTGTCACTAGAAAGCTCACAACAGAGGAGCTGGGCTGCACAGCACCTCACTGCAGGAAGTGAGACTTTGCACATAGCCACTACTCATCAACAATATGAAATCTTAAACAATAAAAACAACTAATTTAAAAAATACAGGCTTCGCATCTTATTTCTCCAACAGTGCATCAAAGGCATGGAAGAGTGGTGGAGGCTTGCTCTCCAGAGAAAAGGCAGTAAGAAAACGCTGACCTGCAGCTTCCCAGGCTGGGCCTGTGCTAGCCCAGCTGCCTTTTCTAAGCCTTCGCTTAGGCCAGAGAAATCAGTTGCCTTTCTGCTTGCAAAGGTCAAGGACTCAGCTCAAGCAGTTTGCTAAGCCCTGAAGGGGAACACAGGCAAGCTCCTCTACCCTTTGATCTGGCCACAGTCCTAAGATTCTTACCTGTAAATGAAGGATTTTGGATTCATTATTTCGAAGCATTTCCTTTTGTCTCTCAATTTCAATTTCAAAGCTACATATCTGATTGTGCAAACTTTGTATGCTCTTGTTTTTTTCTACACTTTCATTCTGCAACAAGGAAACCTAAAAAAGAAATTCTTTAATTAATGTAACCAAAAGTGGTTTTCATATTAATTAACAACTATATAAATTAAATTTTCACAAGATAGGCCTTCTGTTAGCTTATTGACAGAGTTTCAAAGAAAAAAATCCCTTCACACAGAAAGTGGTAGTCCTGGTACTTTTCTTTCTTTCTTTTTTCCCTCTAGAGACAGGGTCTTGCTCTGTCCCCAGGCTGGAGTGCAGTGGTGCAATCATAGCTCACTGCAGCCTTGACCTCCTGGGCTCAAGTGATCCTCCCACTTCAGCCTCTTGAGTAGCTAGGCCTACAGGTACATGCCGCCACCATGTCTGGTTAGGCTTTAAAAAAAAATTTTTTTTTAGAGCTGGGGTCTTGCTATGTTGCCCAGGCTAGTCTCAAACTCCTGGCCTAAAGTGATCCTCTTACCTCAGCCTCTCAAAGGGTTGGGATTAGAGGTGTAAGTCACCACACCCAGCCAGTCCTAATTTAACAGGGAATCCCATAAACAGTGTTTCTCAGAATCTCTTCCAGTAATTAGGGTGAGGCAAAGTGCAGCAGCTGATTGAATTTCAGAATAAATGAGATGCTTTTTCAAGTTTTTGCTAAAAACTAGTAAATCTTTTACCCGAGTATTTTTCAACTGTTGACCAGGAAACATAGTAAGAAACAGAGGCTTATGTACCACCCCATTTATACCAACGTGTGTGGGTATCCCTGAAAACAGATGTCATAAAGCCATACTTGCCCTAATAATTTACAATGCACCCTGATATTTTTTCTTTTATTCCATTTCATTTAAGAAAATACTAGTCCCCGGAGAACACTATGCTAAGTGAAATAAGCCAAGCACAGAAAGGCAAACAGTATGTACTCTCATTTAGACGTGGGATCTAAAAAAGTCAGGCTCACAGAAGCAGGGAATGGGGGTTACCGGGGCTGGTGGAGGTGGGCGGTGGAGGTGGGTGGTGGGGTGGGCTTGTGGAGCTGCTGGGCAGAGGGCACACAGCCTCAGGTAGACAGAAGGACGGATGTTTTTGAGCCCACTGAACAGCATGGTGACTGATTCATACTAACACGTGTTTCAAGACTGCTGGGGGAGATTTTAAATGAAGTGACGTGATAGATATGTTAATTAGCTCGATTTAACTATTCTGCAATGTGTATGTATATATACCAAAACATTACACTGTACCCCATAAATATAAACAATGCTGGTCACAACCTACTAAATTATTTCACATCCACCCAGGGGCCACACCCTGCAGTTTCAACAGCTGTGCCAACAAAATGACAGCGTGATGAGAATACAAAAAATTACATGGGTGCTGCACCCTTGGGGCCAGTCTGCTCCCCCTCAACACGGGAAGGCATAACTGACACCTGAGGATACCCTTCCACAGAAGCACAGAAGAGCCTCTGCAACCCACGTCAGCCGAAGGGAGGGCCTGCTGAGTGAGCATTTCCAACCCCACCTCTGACCTTTCCAAATCTTTCTGAAAGATAATTAGCTCCCAAAGACAAATTAACACCGGGTCTCAAAGATGAAAGTTCAAGGGTAACTCCTACGAGGCTTTCTTCCTCACAAGATTTTTACAAAGGGCATCTTGACCCCCCATCTACCAACGGGTGTCTCTGTCTATCCATTGGGGTGGTGGTCTCCACCCCAGAAGACCCTAAGCTCTGTGCCAGATGCGATGTGTGCCTCTCCAACGATGTACACTCTAAAACCACCAATGCCTGGGGACCAATGGTCACAAAGGTGACGGCCTGAGGGCATCTCGGCACAAAACCAGATGTGATAAAGAGCTGACTCTTGATGCTGTCCATCTAAAGGATAACCAGCCTAAAGACGGGTGTCCTTTTCATATTCGGCACAGTTGGCCAAGTCAAGAGACATCTTTTGAAGCAATCACTATCTTATTTTAAAACAAGTATGTATTTACTAAGGAATACAAAACTTGCAATGTCTCATGGGCAAAATATAACTTCACTTTCCTAGGATTTTACTCCACAAAACTTGGCTTTCCTTCCTTCCTTGCCTCATACGTCCACGAACTCCTACAAGTGGTCAACCTGCACGAATGTGGAGCAGGCCATATGCAGCATCGCGTGGTGGTTGTCTCCCTCTGAAAGTAACAATTCATTCATTTCCATCTGTCAAACACGGGACAGAATTCTCAGACTCTTTATTCTCATATCCCTGCAAAAAGATGACATGTATGCCAACTCTTTTGACAAAAATCCCAGTAATGTCTCCAAAACATTGTCAATAGGCCAGCTGTCATGGCTCACACGTGTAGTCTCAGCACTTTGGAAGGCTGAGGCAGACGGACAACTTGAGCCCAAGGAATTGAAAACCAGCCTGGACAACAACATGGCAAAACCCCATCTCTACAAAAAGAAAAAACAAAAATTAGCCAGGTGTGGTGCAAACGCCTACAGTCCCAGCTACCGGTGAGGCTGGGTGCAACCACTTGAGCCCGGGAGGTCAAGGCTGCAGTGAGCCATAACTGCGCCACTGCTCTCCAACAAATCTAGCAGTTGAGCATGAGCAGAAGCAACTTACAGCAATGAACACATGTCATGTCACACTAAACTCAACTTTTTTTTTTTTTTTTTTTTTTTTTTGAGACGGAGTCTTGCTCTGTCACCCAGGTTGGAGTGCAGTGGCGGGATCTCGGCTCACTGCAAGCTCCGCCTCCTGGGTTCATGCCATTCTCCTGCCTCAGCCTCCCAAGTAGCTGGGACTACAGGTGCCCGCCACCTCGCCCGGCTAGTTTTTTTGTATTTTTTTAGTAGAGATGGGGTTTCACCGTGTTAGCCAGGATGGTCTCGATCTCCTGACCTCGTGATCCGCCCGTCTCGGCCTCCCAAAGTGCTGGGATTACAGGCTTGAGCCACCGCGCCCAGCCGCTAATTTTTAAATTTTTTGTAGAGACAAGGTTTCATCATGTTGCCCAGGTTGATCTTGGACTCCTGGGTTCAAGCAATCCTCCTGCCTTGGCTTCCCAAAGTGCTGGGATTACAGGCTTGAGCCACCGCGCCCGGCCAACTCAACTTCTTTCACTTTAGGACTTCCCTTATTTAAACTATTTATTTATTTATTTAATCAAAGAATCCAACTCCCAGGTCCTGCAGATCACTGCTTCCACTCGTCTACAGGGAGATGCCGCAGGCACGGGAAAGTCCACCTGGCAGGTGTGTTTCCAAGGAGCCGGCGAAACACCTGCCCAGGAGGTCCGAGGTTCTTTGCACTGAGAACGTCCTTTACTCCAGCCCACTTTGGTGGGGGGCTTTACATTTCCCATTTAAGCCTTCTTAAAATATAAAATGGGTGTTTTTAAGTCCATTTTGCAGTTTTTCTTTAGTTTGCCTACGAATGTGAGGAATGGCCTGTTTTTTTTTTTTTTTTGGAGACAAGTCTTACTCTGTTGCCCAGGCTGGCGTGATCTTGGCTCACTGCAACCTCTGCCTCCCGGGTTCAAGCAATTCTCCAGCCTCAGCCTCCCGAGTAGCTGGGACTACAGGCGCACACCGCCACACCCGGCTAATTTTTTGTATTTTAGTAGAGACAGGGTTTCACAGTGTTGCCCAGGCTGGTCTTGAACTCCTAAGCTCAGGCAATCTGCCGGCCTCTGCCTCCCAAAGTGCTACGATTACAGGCATGAGCCACCGTGCCTGGCTGAGGATCAGTCTTTTTGAACCAGCTCAAACATTCTATTTTCTATGACAGATGAACAAAATACTCTAAGAAATTCCAACTGAATAATTCTATAATAAGAAATAAATTCCCATTGTAAGTAAACATAAAATCGCTGCTCTTTGTCCAGCCTTTGCTTTTGGACCTAGTGAAGGGCACCATGCACATTCTCATGAGCACAATGAGAATGTGCAGAGCCGAGGCTTGGCTGGCCTGACAACAGGGCGGGGGTTTGCTCTGATGGGCAGAGTCCAGGAGGTATCAGTCCTTTGGCAACGTCCAAGAAGGCAGTGCACAGCTGTGCATCCTGCACTCTCGGGGCTTCCACCGTGACTTGGCTGGAGATAGTTTAAACACATGAGGCATTCACAGAGTGAGAAACTGCTGCACTGTGTGTGGGCGGGCTGCTCTGGTATGTCCTGGGGTTTCCAATGATGCAAACCATTCATTTTCAGTGGGGAAAAGAGCACAGAATGGAAAGGAAGGAGCCGAATCCTCACAGGGACTCGGCCTTGAAAGGCTGCCAGATGACAGCATAGTCCACAACCATCCTGCTGGATAACCCCGTGCTGCAGACCTGTTCAACTACTGTGTATCTAACTCAGTGGTAACATTCTTTTTTTTTTTTTTTTTGAGACAGTCGCATTCTGTCGCCCAGGCTGGAGTGCAGTGGCGAGATCTTGGCTCACTGCAAACTCCATTTCTCGGGTTCAAGCAACTCTCCTGCCTCAGCCTCCCAAGTAGCTGGGACTACAGGCGCCCGCCACCATGTCCGGCTAATTTTTGAATTTTTTTTGTTGTTAGAGATGGGGTTTCTCCATGTTGGTCAAGCTGGTCTTGAACTCCCAACCTCAGGTGATCTGCCTGCCTCGGCCTCCCAAAGTGCTGGGATTACAGGCATGAGCCACCACGCCCAGCCACAAAGCCTATCCTTTTCTTTTTTTTCTTTTTGAGACGGAGTCTCACTCTGTCGCCCAGGCTGAAGTGCAGTGGCACCATCTCGGCTCACTGCAAGCTCTGCCTCCTGGGTTCACGCCATTCTCTTGCCTTAGCCTCCCAAGTAGCTGGGACTATAGGCGCCCGCCACCACGCCCGGCTAATTTTTTTTTTTTTTTGTATTTTTAGTAGAGACGGGGTTTCACCGTGTTAGCCAGGATGGTCTCAATCTCCTGACCTCGTGATCCACCCACTTTGGCCTCCCAAAGTGCTAGGATTACAGGCATGAGCCACCACGCCCGGCCCACAAAGCCTATCCTTAAATTGAAACGAAGAACCTTCTAAATGAGAAACACAGCATCTATGAGAGGTAAGAAGCCTTATGATCTATGCCTACAATTTTGAAAAGACAGAAACAAAATGCCAGCTTCAAAAAGAGGGAAAAAAGATTCCTAGGTAAACCACCGTTGAACTCAGAGCAAATGCTCTATGCTCACAAGAAGATCTCCAGGATTCTGCAAATATGAGTTCTGCATTGCTGCCTATCAGCATTGTTCTGCTCCATGTGTGTGCACAGGACGCCAATCCTTCCACTGCTTCTCAACCTCAGCTCAAGCATTTAGATGAAAAACTCTCTTAAGGCAGGTTAAAGGGAAATATTTTGATTTAAAATTTTAGACTCCTTGCAGTATATTTACATTTTAAATTGCTGGGATTTAACACTGGAAACAAGACATTCAAATCTTTACGAAACTCAAATGTCAACTCCATTGGCTGTTCTAATTCACCTTAGTGTCCTCCTATTACAAGTTCTCAATACATGTTTGTTGAATATTGAATTGTTTATATTTTTGTAATTAAGCCACAATGGTAGATCCTACAACAACTTCTTCTCTATCAATTCTTAGAGGTTTTCATCTTCTCACGATAAGAAGAAGGCCCCGCTGAGCTGAACATCACAGAACAAACTCCACTGAGAACTAGCATTATTGCAGGAAGGTGCTTGCTCCTGCATCTACAGGCCTGCAATGAAGGTCTCTCAAGAACAGCATGGAGGCTGGGCACGGTGGCCCATACCTGTAATCCCAGCACTTTGGGAGGCTGAGGTGGGCAGATCACCTGAGGTCGGGAGTTTGAGACCAGCCTGACCGACATGGCAAAACCCCGTCTCTACAAAAATACAAAAATTAGCTGGGTATGGTGGTGCGCACCTGTAATACCAGCTACTCGGGAAGCTGAGGCAGGAGAATTGCTTGAACCCGGGAGGCAGAGGTTGCAGTGAACGGAGATCGTGCCATTGCACTCCAGCCTGGGCTACAAGAGCAAAACTCTGTCTCAAAAAAAAAAAAAAAAGAAAGAAAGAAAGAAAAAAACAGCATGGGAGAGTGAGTCTTTTCGGGAAGTGGTCCCATCTATGTGGAGAGCGCACCAAGTTTCACAAGGTGTTAAATGACAAAATCAATTGTAGTCATATCAAATATTTTCTCCTGTTTGTCTCTTGTAAAAGACACAGAAGTGTAACACATTTAGAGGGGTAACCACCCAGGTCAGGGCTGGCAAACTTATTCTATAAAGAGCTAAGTAGTCAATATCTCAAGCTGTACAGTCCCCACAATCTCTAACTCTGCTGCTTTCGAGCGAAAGAAGCCACAGACAACACAGAGCGAGTAAGGATGGCTGTCTTCCAACAGAACTTTGCTTACAAAAAAAACCAGCAGGGTGGGGACTGGGCATCTGATCATCTCTGTGCTGGATGGATGCTAAAAAAATCACAATGTGATTGACTTTAAAAAAGCACTTCACACTTGTTTGGCAATTAAAAAACAAAGAACAAAAATAAAACACCTTCATTTATAAGCTCAAGAACACACAGAGTTTTTTTGACAATCTCTTGATATGGTTTTTTATCCAAAACCCATTAATAACTATAAAAAGGTTCTGTCTTTAAATAATCTGCAGAGATGATATAAATCCCATAGCAGCAGGAAAGTGTGCAGCCCACCTTCTTTTCGAGCGAGTTGCTCCACTCCTTCAGCAGGTTGACGTGCTGCACGGCGGAGCTGGCCTCGTGGGCCTTGATCTGCTGGTTTGTCCCCTGCGAGAGCAAAGATGTGAGGCATTCAGCGAACCTCGCTGCATTCCAAAGGGCAGAAAGGCTAACATACAACCCTAAAAGCAGCACTAAACACAAAGAGGGGAGACCTGTTTGCATCAAATGAACAGGGAATCTCTGCGCCTAAGGAGGGCTGTGCTCAGGGCCACCTGGCTACTGCGTGCAGGTGAGGAGGCCAGCACCCTTCAATGCCACAGTGAGCCAGCAGAGCCAGCACCCTGCAGTGCCACAGTGAGCATCTCAGGGTTATCTCCTCATCCCTCCAGCTCATCTCAAGTGGCTTCTTATCAAGGGTTGACACTTGTAACATCAAGAAATTAAATTTTAAACTCATTCTTGATCTATTATAAACTATTTTTCTCATTAAAATGTAGTATAAGTGGAAAATGTTTAGATACCCATAGTTGTGGCAAGATACTGCCACAACTTTACTAGACAACAGTCTAGTAAACATGTAAGCAAAGCAGGATTCAAAAGAATTTACTAAAGTATTAATTTATTAGTTCAAATACACTGTATCCAAAGATGTATTGCTCTTCACCATTCTAGTATTCTTAGAAAAGTTACATACAAAACAAATACAATCTACAGAGTACATAAGATGTAGACCATTTTAGAGTCAGGAATAAGCACATGTAATTGTACTTCATACATTTAAGGAAATAATTTGTCTGAAATATAATTTGTTTTGCTATTAGAAAATTAAGAAGCCACAGAAAGCATTTTAATGATCTCCAAAACATATACTCTGTACATAGAATATTCATATATATATGTTGATATAAGTGTTGCAATATATAAACATATATATACACATACACAGAGAGAATGAATGATACTACGTACGACAGAACAGGGGAGGCTCAGTCTTGCTAGAGACTAAAGCAAAGGAAGGCACAGTCATTCTTACTCTTTGGCTGTTCTCTTCCTCAGAAAATACTAAGATGCCAATCTCTCTGTACTGACTTCATAATAATGTATTGGTGCTACGTAAAATATAAAATACTGTAATTGTAACATATACTGCCTCTTGATAGTTTTAAAGATACATATATTTAAATGAAAACTTGGTTCCATTCACTAGCAATCTCAGATGTGTTAAAAAATAAACAACAACAAAACACCAGATGCAGATTTCTCACACTACATGTGTGGCAGCAGCAGAGACGCCCTCCCCACGCTGTTCTCTGGGAGGTATGCTCTCTATGAGCTGTGCTCCATTTTGCGTCTGTCCCCAGCTGGGGTCAGAGTCAGCACAGACATGTATATCAAATGCATTTATGGATACACACGTGTGTGATCATTATGGCTGTGTACTGACACACACGCTGTTGAAACTATGCTCAGTTTGATATTCGCTTATATTCAGGTAACAGCGAAAATTTCCGTAACAATCTATCTGAAAACCCCACCAAACGTCAAGCCTGTCTGTTGCGTTACTAGCTGGTTTGGATGTAGCACTTCTCTTAATGTATTAACTTCCACCTCAGCGCAGTGTCTCCCTGCAGTCTCAAAACACCACCAACTGGAAAGCGAGCATCCCGCCTGCTGCACGTGGCTTTCGTCACCTAGGCAACAGGGTGTTTCAGTTTCATGACGAAGAATAAGGAGTCCAGAGCTTGCATGTTAAAATGTTAATATAATAACTTTCTCTCATGGCAGAATGTCAGTGACTGGGAAGGACAAATGTCGGATACTGACCTGAAAAACGCAGCCATAGCGCTTAAAACTACAGGTGCTGGGGGCATTGACACACTCTGACAAGTGTGCACTCAACTGCAACGGGAAAGAGACGTGAGTTGTGGCACAAACGTTTGCATGAAAATGTTCAAACATATTAGGGCACAGATAGCATCTGGGCTGTACTATTAAGAATGGTGTTTATCGCTACAGGTGTGTATATATCATCTCTGCCTAGAATTTTATGCAGTAAATATACGGTCTAGTCACGTGTATACACATATACGCCAATATACAAGAATACATTTACTATAACATTTCTTAAACTTGTAGTTTCTTTAGAACAAATTGTTCAAAATGTGACATGCCATCTGTAGTGCCAGAATTTAAAAAAGAAAGAAAAAACATAAACTGAAATGCACATTTAAAGACCATAAACAAAAATTGCATGAAAACACAAAAAAATAGAAAGCATTCAGAATGCAACTGGGTCACACACCTAATATACGGTACACAAAAATAAATATATTTTCAAAGCAAGCTTACACAATATACCATTACTCATAATACTTGAGATAAGTGCAGATGAGTTTTTCCTTCATCTGAAAAGACTTTTTCCCTCTGTAAGGGCCAGAAACTCAGGTAGCTTTTCAAAGACCTCTAAGATCAGTCTAGCAATAGAATCTTAATACTGTCACCTCTAATTGATGGCAGGAAATTTAGGTGGGGCTGGGAGCAGATAACTCATTTTGCAAGAAAAAAGTCCCTTGCTCAGCTCAAATGCTGGTGAGTCATCAAATAAAAATCACTTATGATGCCCTAACAAGAGAAAAGGGAATGGAAAAGATTACATTTTAAGGAGTTAGGCTAATACAAATGAGGTATAGTTTGGTCTTTTTTTTTCTTTATCATGCCCCAAGACTGAGCAGAAGTTTTGCCTTTTATTGAAGAAATTCCCATCAGGAAACTCTAGGGATAGATCTTCACAGAACACAGACTCTCCTTGGGAGGAGGGTGTGTGGGTGCAGCAGCTGGAAGGTGTCTTTCTGTGTGCCAGCACGCATGTGTTCCCAAGGCCTCACAAAGCACGTCCTCCTGGAGGATGCAGCTAAGTTCTACAACTTCTCAGTCTACCAGGACAAAGGCGGTCCTTCCCTCTAGGTGGATATTTACAACAGAGGGGAAAATGGATCCCTGCTGCGAAAGCTAAGGAGGAGGGGCAGGGACTGAGGGGCCCATGTGGCCACCGCTAGGGTTAACCTTCAAGGAAGGTCTCAGAGCCAGGGCAGAGTCAAGGTGGTAGGAACCTGGCAGCCTGATGCCCTTGCTGCTCCTTGGAACCCAGATCGGCTGTCCCTGCAGGAAGCGCCTACAAGGCACGTGACAGGTGACTGGCAGGGAAACGCAGTGTGAAGACTGTGCAGAACAAAGTTAATTTAAAAACTTAGAATGTATTCTTCCAGTGTCATTACTGCAATAACAAACCTGCATGTCAACACTATTACATGTTAAACCAGGGACACACTGGGCTTGATGCATGTTATTTTCAGTGTACTAGAATAAATTCGGTGTTGGACCTTTTTCTAAATTGGTTTTATTATCAGTATTCTGAGTCTTAGGGAATCTACAGGAGCTCTGGAATAGGGGCAGGAATAACCTATAGCTCAATAGCATCTTTCATCAGAAACCCAACAGAGATGCAGGTTTAACAATGTTTTAAAAAAATAATTGGCCGGGTGTGGTGGCTCACGCCTGTAATCCCAGCACTTTGGGAGGCCGAGGCGGGCGGATCACGAGATCAGGAGATCGAGACCATCCTGGCGAACACGGTGAAACCCTGTCTCTACTGAAAATACAAAAAAATTAGCCAGGCATGGTGGCGGGCGCCTGTAGTCTCAGCTTCTAGGGAGATTGAGGCAGGAGAATGGCATTAACCCGGGAGGTGGCGGAGCTTGCAGTGAGCAGAGATCACGCCACTGCACTCCAGCCTGGGCGACAGAGCGAGACTCCATCTCAAAAAGAAAATAAAAAATAAAAATAAATAACAAAACTAAAAATAAAATAAATAAATAAATAATTGGCTGGGTGCAGTGGCTCACACCTGTAATCCCACCACTTTAGGAGGCTGAGGCAGGCGGATCACGAGGTCAGGAGATCGAGACCATCCTAACTTGGTGAAACCCCATCTCTACAAAAAATACAAAAAATTAGCCAAGCGTGGCGGCGGGCGCCTGTAGTCCCAGCTACTCAGGAGGCTGAGGCAGGAGAATGGCGTAAAGCCAGGAGGCAGAGCTTGCAGTGAGCTGAGATCCGGCCACTGCACTCCAGCCTGGGCGACAGAGCAAGACTCCGTCTCAAAAAAAAAAAATTATTTCAACAGCACGCACTCTTTAAACATTAACAGAGGATCGTCCAGTTGTGGCAATAATTTACATGTATTTTTCCCCAGTTCCTCCCAGGGGCACATTCAGGGCCCAGAGGCCACTGTCATCAGGCGAGACTGTGCCCTGACCCTCAGCTTCAAGGTCCTGGGAGGGCACACCTTGGGGGAGAGTGGCTCTCTGGGCCCTCCTGTACCCCAAGTCCCTGACCCTAGCCCCACATGGGCCCTCTTGCTCAGTCAGGGGCATGCGAGGCTAGTTATTCCTGCTGCTACCCTGTATCTATTAATAAAATTTCAGTCTGTTGAAAAATGCTGAGGTGAGCAGGTGAGCCGGCTCCTTAGATCAGGGTACCACACATCCAGGGAGCCCAGGGTAGCCCCAGATGACTCCCAGAATACTAACTAAAGGAGCTCCAGGTAAGGACAGATGCAGAAACATTAAGAATCCTTGAAATTTTCCCAACTGGACATATCCTGATCAAGTGAAGTCAATGCAAAATCTACCTATCTCAAAGAGAGTGCCAAGGGCAATGTGAGACGCGCAACCCTTGGGGGAGGCCACGCGGGGCCCTTCTGGAGGCCCTAAAATGTGGGAGCTGTCCTCCACCCAGCATGTGTGAGCAAAATGGTTCTGAAGTGTCTCTAATTCATGTTCTTGAGATATCTAACAGCAATTACTATTCTATAGAGTTAAAATTGCTTTAAAAACCCCTTGTCACCTTTGCTTGTACTGTATATAAAATATTCCCATTTTCTTAATGCTTCACAATCTTTGCTCTGAATTTACCACACTGTAGTTTTGTTTTGTTTTGTTTTTGAGATGGAGTTTCGCTCTTGTTGCCCAGGCTGGAGTGCAGTAGTGCGATCTCGGCTCAGTGCAACCTCCGCCTCCTGGGTTCAAATGATTCTCCTGCCTTAGACTCCTGAATAGCTGGGATTACAGGTGTGCACCACCACGCCCGGCTAGTTTTTATATTTTTAGCAGAGACGAGGTTTCAGCATGTTGGCCAGTCTGGTTTTGAACTCCTGATCTCAGGTGACCCACCCGCCGAGGCCTCCAAAAGTGCTGGGATTACAGGTGTGAGCCACTGCACCCGACCCTACACCGTAGCTTTTGACTGCTTGCTTCTGACTTCCAAAAAATGGTGTAAGGCTTTTTGCTGCGGTTTTTATTTTTCTGGCTATACACATGACTCTCATGAACCGGGAAAACGTGAGGCTTTGGCTATGCAGGGAAGGGGACCCAGGCACGCAGCCCTGAGGGCTTCACAGGCTCCCGGCCGGGCCCGGCCGCCCCTACCTCGCTCCTCAGGAGAGTCTGGACGCTGCATTTGTGAGGGCAGGATACCACCACGCAGGGACAGTCGGTGTCCTCATGTTTCTACAGAGAGAGAAAGTACTGTCAACTTTAAACATACAACCTGTCTTCCTTCAGTCCCGCTGAGATCCCAACGGGGCCCCCAGGAATGGCTCTGCTCACCATCACTGTCCCCTAAGCTACGGCACTCACGTTACGTACGGCTGAGTCATTATTGTCACAGAGTGTGAGTGTCTCAGGACATCACAGGTATCTCCAAAGATCTGGTCAGATCTGACCAGTGAGGGCGGCTTGCCTCAGAACAGTCTGCTGGTGGGGGCCTCGCCACAAGGGCTTCCACTTAGCACGTCTCCTCTGTGCCAGAGCTGCTTCTGGTTCACACAGCCCCTAACGTGCAATGCTCAGGGAGGCATGGCCACTCACATAGCACTCACAGCACAGGTGGACAGCGGAGCTGGGGACACAGCTGGTGTCTGCCTCTGCTGGTTGAGAGACGGAGGGTTTCCCTTGGCCTCTCAGTTTGGAGTCTGGAAATAATGCTTCCCAAGTACGTGAGAGCAGCATGACCTACTGAGTATTTACATTACTCACCTAGAACCTTAATCTAGATTATTTTTAGTCCATGGAAAATTGGGATAAGTTTTGGGTTAGGCCTTCTCTAATAGCACACACTTCATGTTTGCTGAGGCTGGATGATGGCGACTGTTAAGCCCAATCCCACGGGCACCTGCTGGGTGCCTGTCCACGAGCAGAGCAAGGGCAAGGACTCCCCACAAGGAAATCAACTGCAGGGCCCCTGGGGAGAGACTAACGAGGCAGAGCCAGAGATGGAGCCATGCTGAACAGTCCCTGCTGAGCAGGAAGACTGTGGCAGCGGCTTCCCAGTGGCCATGGGATGCCTCAATCCTCCCCCCATCCATCTTTTCAGGTCCTCTTTTGGCCTTCAGTTATGTTGCTGTTCCACTGAAGGAATTGGGGAGGCATTTGCTGAAAGCCAGAGTCTGACTGGCGGGTCTGAGGGCCGAGGAAGGCAGCAGCCCACTCGAGGGAAGCTCGTCCTCAAAACGTAGTTGCTCCTCTCCCCCAGGAGCTTGCTTTCCTCCGCAGGTTTCTAAGGCCCCACTCTGCAGGCACCCACGGTGGTTCTGTGGCAGAATAGGGATGGGGCTCAGGGCAGGGAGGCTGAGGAAGAAGGGGGTGGAGGGCAGCACTGTGGCCAGGGAAGAGGAGGCCAATCAATATCTTTCTGTGTTGAACTTCCAACAAGCCCACACCAATCTACACTCCCAGTATCATGGGGATGCATGTTTCCACACCCTTGCCAATTCTATCGCACAATCTTTGGCAATCTGATAGGTAAAAAAATGGCGTAAGTGGGACCTGCAATTCTTTAGTAATGTGTGGTTAAGCACATTATATATATATGTGTGTGTGTGTGTGTATGTGTGTGTGTTTCAAGACGGAGTCTCACTCTGTTGCCCAAGTTGAAGTGCAGTGGTGTGATCTCGCCTCACAGCAACCTCCGCCTCCTGGGTTCAAGCAATTCTCCTACCTCAGCCTCCGGAGGAGCTGGGACTACAGGTGCATGTCACCATACCCAGCTAATTTTTTGTATTTTTAGTAGAGGAGGGGTTTCACCGTGTTGGCGAGTTGGCCAGGCTGGTCTTGAACTCCTGACCTCAAATGATCCACCCACCTTGGCCTCCCAAAGTGCTGGGATTACAGGTGTGAGCCACTGCGCCCAGTCTTAAGCATATTTTTGATATTAATCATTTCTATTTCTTTTCCTGTGAACTGCCTTTTCACAGCTTTTGACCACTACAGTGAGTTGAATAATGTCCTACAAAATTCACGTCTATCTGGAACCTCAGAATGTGACCTTATTTAAAAAAAAGATTTCTGAAGATGTCATCAGTTAAGATGAAGACACCCTGGCATGGGGCAGACCCTAAATATAAAGAGTGCCACCCTTAGAAGAGGTGGGCACAGGCACTAGGAACACGGCACGTGAACATGGGGGCAGAGGTCGGAGCGGTGCAGCCATGAGCCAAGGAAGGCCAAGGACTGCTGGTGGCTCCAGAAACTGACAGGGGCAGGAAAGCCTTCTTCCCTACAGTTGTCAGAGACAGCAGGGCCTTGGTTTTGCATTTCCAGATCCAGAACTATGACAGGATAAATTTGTTTTTGCAAGCCACCAACTTGGGATTACTTTGTTACAGCAGCCAAAGGAAAATA